>NC_067401.1:472888948-473116448 GCF_016432865.1 Antechinus flavipes | reverse complement strand
TATTAAAACCAGCCACAGAGAGAATTAGCAAAGAGAAGCGTTTCTGCGTCTCCTCCCAAGAGCGGCTGCCAGCCAGTTGTCATAATACGGGCTCGGGTTACCCAGAAACATTCATCATCTCCCGGGGCCGGGAGGGGCCGTGGGGGGGGAGGGGCCGCGGGGGGGAGGGGCTGGGGCCGGGAGGGGCCGCGGGGGGGAGGGGCCGCGGGGGGGAGGGGCTGGGGCCGGGAGGGGCCGCGGGGGGGAGGAGCCAGGCTCGCCCCCTGGACCCCAGGGGAAGCTCTGAAGGCTTGGGGCAGTCCGCAGGACCCCGGCCCAGCCATGTCCCCCCAGGCTCCCCCTGTGAGGGGCCTCCTGACTCGGAACCCCCCCGGGGGAGGGAGGGCCCAGGCTCCTCTGGCCGGTCGGGCCATCACCAGCCCCAGGGCGCCCAGCCAGAGGACCCGGAGAGACCCAGCGTGGAGCCCGAGGGTCTGCCCCGCACCCTGCCGAGTTTCCTCACGCTGGGCCTCAGTTTCCCCATCTGTAAGCCGGGGTGCAGCCGCCTCCGGCATCTCTCCCCAGGGATGGGGGCCTGGCATACAGCAGGCGCTCAATCCCTGCAGGCCCCCCCTCCCCCTCGGACCCAGCCGCGGAGCCCCCCCCCCCCCCAGCAGCTCACCTTCTTGCGGACCTGCTGCTCCTTGGCCGAGTGGGCCTTCACGTGCTTGCGGAGGGAGCTCGGGTCCGTGTAGCGCTTGGAGCAGCCGGGGATCTGGCAGGCGTACGGTTTCTGAAACGGGGGGGGGGGGCTGCGTTAGAGATCGGCTGGGCCGGGGACCCCCGGACGCTCCGGGCTGGGCCAGAACCTCACAAGCCAGGCTGGGCCAGAGCCCCGGACACTCCCAGGCTGGGTCAGAACCTGAAACGCTCCCAAGATGGACCAGAGCCCCGGACATTCTGGCCTGAGCCGGGACCCCGGAGATTCCAGGCTGGGCCAGACCGACGGGGGGGAGGGGCGCAGACACAAGCCATTCCCGGTCCCAGCCCCCGCCGCGGGGCTGCTCGGAGCCTCGGTCTCCCCCTCTGTGAGATGGGCCCGCCGCTCTGGCTCTGACCTCCCTGACTGAGGCCGGCGCGAGGGGCCGGGACCCCGCGGAAGGGGAGGCTCTGGGCCGGAGGCGGAGAGGAGGAGCCTCTCTGGGGGCCAACCTGGAGGGACCAGGGAGAAGGGGCTCGTGAGGACCCTGAAGGCCAAAGTCACCTTTTTCACAGATGTGGAAACTGAGACCCGGGGCGGGGGGTCCCCGAGTCAGAAAGAGGTGCCGTCGGGGGCCGGGCCCGGGGGAGTCTGGACAGCAGGAGGCCCATGGGGGCCGGAGGGGAGGAGGGGGGCGGCCCGAGGGGGGCCGGCCCTTAGGGCTGCAGACGTCAGGGACGGGCCCGCCGGACCCCTGCCCCGCTCCCAATGTACAGGAGCACGGGCTCGGCGAGGAGGCACCATCAGCCCAGCCCCCGGCCTCGCCCCCCGCCCTCCGGATCCTCCGGCCTGGTTCTGCCTCGGGTTTAGGGCAGAGCCGTAACCGGCCCGGGCGCTTTGTGTCGGGGCGGAAGCTGGAGGCTCCGAGAGGCCGAGGGCACCGCGCTGCGGGCTGGCAGAGGGGCCACGGTGGGCGCCCCCTTCCCCCTCCAGCCCGGGACGCCCAGGCAGCCTCCGCCCAGAGCTTCAGTCTCCCTCCCCAGGGCCCGACACCAGGGTCCCCAGGAAGCCCCCCTGCAGGTCTGGCCGCCGCGGACCCTCCCCCAGGACCCCACGAGAATGGCTCTCATCCCTCCCCTCCCCCTCCCCTCTTCTCGGCCCCGGCTCAGCCCCGCCCCCTCCTGTCTCCCCTTCCGCCGGCTGCCCCCAGGGATCTCCGGGACAAGGTCCCCCAGCCTGGCAGCGGGAGCCCCCGAGGCCCTGGTGGTGCCGGTGACCCCGGACCCGGGCGGAGAATGGGCCGGGGGGGGAAGGTCAACGGGAGGGAGGCCCTTGTACTGTACCTTGGTGCTGGAGACGCTCACGGCTGCGTTAGAGAGAAAGGAGAGAAGAGAGGAGTGAGAGGCGAGGAGCCGAGGAGGACAGAGACGGAGGCGGGGGTCCCCGCAATGAGGGGGGGAGTGGGAGACCCAGCAGCCTGGGAAGGACAGCAAGCTCGTGAGCCCTCGCCCTCCCAAAGCCGCCTTTCTGGCCGGGCCTCGGCCCCCCGCCACTGACCTAGAACCTCCCCCAGAGCCGCCCTTCTGGCCGGGCCTCGGCCCCCCGCCACTGACCTAGAACCTCCCCAAGGCCACTTTGCAAAGCTCCCTAAGACTCAGCCAACCTTCTCCCTCCCCTGATGAATTCTGGGGTCCCCAGGGGAGTGGGAGCGGGGACGCGGGATGCAGCTGACTGGCAGGTGTCCGGGAGGCGCCCCCTGAGCCGGGGGGATTTAAGGGCCACGCTGGAGGACAAGGACCGGACGTCCGACCCTCAGTCACCCCCCAAGCACTGAAGGAGCTGACTGCGCTGGGGAGCCCGGAGGGAGGGGGGGAGGCAGCCGTTCCTGCCCTGGAGAAGCTCCTGCTCTACCAGTCAGCAAGGACTTCTTGAGGGCCTACTGTGTGCCAGGAGCCGCCTGAGCCCGCAACCGCAGAGACAAAGGGGAGGGAAGCTCCCGGCCCCCGGGGGGAACAGCAGGTACGGAAGCGAGGGGGCGCGAGGTCGCTCCTTCTCGGGGGACGGCTGCCGCCCAGCCCGACCGGGGTCACCCTCGGAGCCCGTCTCCGAGCCGGCCGCAGGGTGGGCCCCTAAGTGGGAGCCCGCGTACTCCCCTCCCAGGAGGGGGTCATTGGTGGGGCCGGGCTGCTGCCCGACAAGGGGCCGAGACCCCCAAGTCTGGGGGGAGGAAGCGGGGGCATCGTATTCTCCACTGGAGTCCCTCCCGCGGCCCTGCCCCCGCCCACACTTCCCAGGCGCGGAGCTCGTTTGTCCGCCGGCTGATCAGCAAGTCCCTCCCCCAGATCCCCCAGAAGTGCCGCCCCTGGCGCTGCCCCCTTCCAACAACCGGGCGCCCCGGCCATGACCCACTGTGACCAGCGAGGGCCCAGAGAAAAGGGGCCGGGCAGGCCGGGCGCCTGCTCGGGAAAGGGGCGTCCCAGCGGCGGCTCCGGGCCGGGGGTGACTGACCTCCCAAGGGGGGATGTCCCACCCGGGGGAGGCGGGCTCAGCCCCCCCAGGGCCTGCCCGGAAGCAGAGGGAAGCCGGCGGCCCTGCAGGGGCCAAGCCTGGCTCAGAACCTGCCGGCCCCCCCCCCCCACCGCCCGTCACCCCCAGGAGACACGAAGGGCCGAGCCCCGGGGCTCCCCTGCGACGCACCGGCCTCCCCGGGGGGAAATTCAGGGAAGCGAGACGAAGAGGGGGCCCCCAATCCCGGAGCCCGAGGTTCCCTGGGTCTCCTGGACCTGCTCCCTCCCCGCTCTCCCGGCTGAGAGAGACTCGGGGGAAAGGAGGGGGATGGGATGGCGACTTCTTGGCTCTAGGGGAGGAACAGGCCGCGGCCGCCCGCGAGAGGGACCGAGAAAGGGGCCGAGGGGCGACACTTCTCTGTGCAGGTACGAGGAGGGAGGGGGACGTGGGGACCCAGTAAGGAAGGGCAATGGTTCACGTAGACCCGGCGAATTTTGGGGTGGATCTGCTGAAAAGGCCTTAGAAAGGAAGGGGGAAGGCCTCCCTTTGGGAGCCCCTCCCGCCAGCCCCCCACCCTGCCCTCCTGCCGCTTCCCGCCTTCTCCCCTCCCCCGTCTCCTTCCTAAGGGGGGGCGGTACCGTGTCCAGGTGAGTGCGCTGGTGCTTGGCCCGGTCGCTGGAGTTGCTGAAGGCCTTCTGGCAGCCGGGATGCTGACACAGGTAGGGCTTCTCCCCCGTGTGGCTCCGCAGGTGGATCTTCAGGTTCTCCAGGCGAGAGAAGGCCTTGTTGCACCCTTCAAACTGGACCCAAGAAGAGAAAGAAATCAAGATGGAGAGGAGAGGAGGGGGGAGAAAGGGGGGGAGAGGAGGAGGGGGGAGAGAGGAGGATGGGGAGGAGAAGAGGAGGAGGGGGGAGAGGAGAGGAGGGGGGAGAGAGGAGGAGGGGGGAGAGAGGAGGAGGGGGGAGGGAGGAGGAGGGGGGAGAGAGGAGGAGGGAGGAGGAGGAGAGGAGGAGGATGGGGGGAGGAGAGAGGAGGAGGGGAGGAGGAGGAGGGGGGAGAGGAGGATGGAGAGGAGAAGAGGATGGGGAGAGAGGAGGATGGGGAGGAGAAGAGGAGGAGGGGGGAGAGAGAGGAGGAGGGGGGAGAGGAGGAGGATGGGGAGAGAGGAGGAGGGGGGAGGAGAGGAGGACGCGGGAGGAGGGGAGGACGCAGGAGGAGGGGAGGACGCGGGGAAGAGAGGAGGACCCGGGGAGGACGAACCAGAGAGGACTGAGAGGCCCATCCCAACCCAAGGACAAGTGCCTCCCCTCCCCCTCCCCTTCCTCCCCCTGGAAACATCGGCTGGGATCCTCAGATTCTCCCTCCTTGACAGGAGTTTCCAAGCCTCAGAAGGTGGGAAGGGGGAGGAGTGGGAGGAGGGACAGGGCTGGGGGGCTGGGATGGGGCACACTCCCAGACTGCATGGGCTGGGGGTCACCCCAGGGGTCACGGAGTCAAGCTCCTCTCTCAGAAAAGGCGGAGGGCGCCGGGGAGCCGCGGGTCCCAACTCGGGCAACAGAAGGGGGGAGGGGCAGCTGGCTCTCCTCACCTGGGGCTACGCCCCTCCCACTGTACTTCCCGCCTCTGGGAGCGGCCGAAATCCCGCCTCCAACACCGGCGGGCCGCGCACTCCGCGCCCCGAGCTTGCCCACCAAAGAGGAGCCTGGGAGTGAGGTGGGAGACCCGCAGCTGCCCAGTTCTCCGGCCTCGGAGCCGGGGGCGGCAGGAGCTGCGCGGGGCTCTCGGAGCTCGGATCAGGCCGCTCCCCGACCACGGAACGGGAGTCAGCGCCGGACAGAGGCGGGGCCCGCGGGCCGGGCTGGGGCGGGCTCTGCGCCCTGTGGGAGCCGGGCCTTTTATCCCGGGACCTCGGCAGGTCTCTGGAGAGGGAAGCCCAGCAGGTGCTGGCGGGGGCGTCCTCTCTCTCCTGTCTCGTCTCTGTCCCTGTTTTTCTCCTCTCCTTTGTCCGTTTTTTCTTCTTCTCATCTTCCTTTACCTTCTTCTTTTCTCTATCTCTGTCTCTCTTTCTCTGTCCCTCTTTTTTCTTTCTCTTCTTTGTCTTCTCATCCTCCACCTTCTCCTTCTTTCTCCTCCTCCTCCTTCTTCACGTTCTTGTTCTCCTCCTCCTCCTCTTCTTCCTCCATTTCCTCCTCTTTCTCTTTCCTTCCTTCTCCTCCTCCTCTCTCTCTCTCTCTGTCTCTCCTTTTGTTTCTCTTATTCCAGTTCCGCAGGTTCAGCGCTTTGAGCTCATCCCTTCTGGCCACTTTATGGCCCATCTCCCTGACCCCGCGCGGCTGCATCTTACCCATTCTAGCTCCCTTCTCTGTCCTGTTCCCTTCACGGAACAGCCACAGCCCTAGCTCGGGCCCCCCGGCCTCGCTCCCGGCCCCGCTCCCGGCCTCGCTCCCGGCCCCGCTCCCGGCTTCCCTCCCGGCCCCGCTCCCGGCCTCGCTCCCGGCTCCCTCCCGGCCTCCCTCCCGGCCTCGCTCCCGGCCCCGCTCCCGGCCTCCCTCCCGGCCCCGCTCCCGGCTCCCTCCCGGCCTCGCTCCCGGCCCCGCTCCCGGCCCCGCTCCCGGCCCCGCTCCCGGCCTCCCTCCCGGCCCCCCTCCCGGCCTCGCTCCCGGCTCCCTCCCGGCCTCCCTCCCGGCCTCGCTCCCGGCCCCGCTCCCGGCTCCCTCCCGGCCCCGCTCCCGGCCTCGCTCCCGGCCTCCCGCCGGGGCCTCTGCAGTTTCTGCTGCCTCCTCTCTCCCCTCCTGCCCGAGGGAGATGGCTCTGAGCCCATCACCCTCACCCCCCCATGCCCAGTGAGATCCTGGGGGTGGCACCGAAGCCCTTTCCAAGCAGACCCTGAACCACCCTTCTGGGGGGATGACACGCTGCTCCCTCCTAGGATAATCGCACGATCCTCTGGGCCCCCAGCCTGCCCTGACCGTGAGCGGGGTTGTGACTCCGCTCTGCTGCCCTCGTCCCTCCCGAGCTCCCCGCACTCGCAGCCCGTCTCTCCGCACCCAGGCCCGGACAGCTCCCAGTGAAGGGGTCCCAGGCCTGCTCAGGATTAACCGGACGCACCCCGGGCTCGCGCCCTGGCCCTGGGAGGCCGAGCACTCAGAACGGCTCCCCTGCTCTAATCCTTGCTCTGGGACAGGGGATGACACGGGGAGCGGGAGCTGGGAGGGCAGATCCTTGTGTGAGAGACGGGATTTCCCGAGATTTCGAGCAGGGTTAAGTTTCTTCTCTCCCAAAAGGCCCCACAAAGGAAGCCCGAGCCTGGGACAGTGGGAAACGTTCCCTCCCAGCCTAACTTCTCCCTGCGCTCTGGGGAACGAGCCGCTGTTCCTTGCTCACGGAAGGGACTCTGCTCTTGGGCTCTTCCCTTTGTTTGCACGGAACGTGGCCGTGTTCTTCGCTTTTGGTTAAAGACCTTCCAACATCTGGAGCAGGGGAATCGGCCCACGCGGGAGGCCGGTGTGTGTCTCCCAGAGCTACAGCTGTCCCTTTGGGGCTCCTGCCCCTGGCACCGGCCTTGGGAAACGGATGCGTCATCCTCCCCCGGGCCCCGGGCCAGCGCTTCATCAGGGCACAAACCACTGCCCGGCCCCACGGAGTCTTGTCTGCACTGGACACTACTTTCCCTCATTATCTACAACTATTTTCCCCTTTCTCACAATAGGGTCCTGCACAACATCATCACCCCCCCCCAAAAAAAATTCTCTGTTCCTGTGGAAAAAAAAGATTTTCGGGTATAACTGGCAAGGCCGGGTGGGTGGTGAAGGAAGGGGTGGGCGCGGAGGCTGAACAACAACAGGGACGACAACAGCGACAGCAGGATTTCTGTGTGACCTTCAAGACTGGTCAGGCACTTTATCCCACAGGGCTGCGACTCTCACCACCCGGTCAGGGAGAATTAGGGTTATCCCCATTTAACAGATGAGGAACTCAGGTCTCAGAGCCTTACCTGAAGGGGTCCTGCTACCCTGGGAGCTTTAGGGAAGCCCCATCTGTGAGAGAAGAGGGCTGGAAAACTGGGCTAGAGATGTGCTCCAAGCAGAGGAAAGCAACAGGTTGAGATGAACCTGGGAAGATTTGTATGAGCTGATGCATAATGGGGGAAGTAGAACCCGGAGGAGAATGTATACAGTGGTAACAGCGTGAAGACAAAGAGCTGAAAACCCTGAAGGGCTCCAAACAGTTCAACAACCAGCCAACGCTGCAGAGGACGGCTGATGGAACCTGCCGGCCACCTCCAGATGGAGGGCTCCGGGGCAGGATGTGACCCCCGGACAAGACCAAAGCGGGGATTTGTTCTAGTGGATTATGCACATTTGTTACAAAGGATTTCTCTTTTTTTTTCTTATAGGTGAGGAGTTTAAAAAAAAAAAAAACTTGACAATTGAAAAAATAAAATTTATTTTAAAAAAAGGATTTGCACTATTGATTAGAGAAATGCAAATTAAGACAAGCCTGAGGTGTGTAACCTCTCAGATTGGCTAAGATGACAGGAAAAAATAATGATGAATGTTGGAGGGGATGCGGGAAAACTGGGACATTGATACATTGTTGGTGGAGCTGTGAACGAATCCAACCATTCTGGAGAGCAATCTGGAATTATGCCCAAAGGGCTATAGAACTGTGCATGCCCTTTGACCCTACAGTGTTACTACTGGGCTTATACCCCAAAGAAATCTTAAGGGAAAGGGACCTGTATGTGCCAGAATGTTTGTGGCAGCCCTGTTTGTAGTGGCTAGAAGCTGGAAAATGAATGGATGCCCATCAATTGGAGAATGGTTGAATAAATTGTGGTATATGAATGTTATGGAATATTATTGTTCTGTAAGAAACGATCAGCAGGATGATTTCAGAGAGGACTGGCGAGACTGACAGGAACTAATGCTGAGTCAGATAAGTAGAACCAGGAGATCACTGTACACAGCGACAACAAAACTATACCACGATCAATTCTGATGGAAGTGGCTCTTTCCAACAATGAGATAATTCAGGCCAGTTTCAATATCTCGTGAGGGAGAGAGCCGTCGGCACCAGAGAGGACTCTGGGAGCTGAGTGTGGATCACCACATAGCATTTTCATGCTTCCTGTTGATGTTGCTCGCTTTTTATTTTTTCTCATGTTTTTCCCTTTTTAATCTGATTTTTCTTGTGCAGCACGATAATTGTATAAATATGTACGCATATATTGGATTTAACGTGTATTTTACCATGTTTAACCTATATTGGATTACTTGCATCTAAGGGAGGGAGGGGAGGGGAGGAGGGGAAAATCTGGAACACAAGGTTTTGCAAGGATTAATGTTGAAGAATTATCCTTGCATGTGTTTTGAAAATAAAAAGCTTAAATGGAGAAGAATTAAAGACTCCAGGCCAGAAGAATCCTTGCAGGTCACCTCTTGGGACCCTCTCATTTTTTGGCTTAGGCCAGAGAAGTCAGTGAGAAGTATTGACACGGTCAACCTATCCAAGGACGTTTGCTGCTCTTGTTCTGCCACCTCAATCGTGTCCAACTCTTCACGACCCCATTTGGGTTTTTTTTTTTGGCAAAAATTCTAGAATGATTCATTGTTTCCTTTTTTCTTACAGATGAGGAAACTGAGGCAAACAGGATGAAGTGACCTGGCCAGGGTCACATAATCATTAAGTGTTTGAAGGTAGATCTGAACTCAGGAAGATGAAAATTTCCTTCTCCAGGCCCAGTATTCTATCCACTGTACTCTCCAGCTGCTCAAGACTAGAACACAGTAGGTGCTTAATAAATGAACTGAATTGAATTTTCCCCTATGTATCTGTTTACAAGTAGCTTCTCTCATTAAACTATAAACTCTTTGAGGAAGCGACCATCTTTTGCCTGTTTGTGTCCCTTTTTGCTTAGCACAATACCTAGCACACAAAAGGCATTTAAAAAGTGTTGTTGATTGACTAATCGATCCTGGAGATAATGGGGAGGCACTGGAGTTTATTGAGAGGGGGACGCTGATAATTTGTTTTGGGAACATTACTCCGGCAGCTGTTGGAAAGATAGGCCGGAAGCAGGAGGCCAGGTGATCTGGGATCAGCCACTTTCCTTCTCTGGGGCTTGTGGCTGGACCCTGGCACGAGCTCTGGAGCCTTGTCCAAAGCCGATGTGGCCTAGAGGAAGAACAAGGGAGGCTGGGAGAACAATGGGGCCTGAGCTAAAGGGGGAGGCTGGGGCCAGACAGCAGGCAGTGATGGCAGGGCCTTAGCTGGTTACGGAATATGAGAGAAAGGACCTGGGACCTCGGGGAGCAGCAAAACTAAGCCAGAACCTGAAAGGAGTGCGGTGCAATGGGTTCAGATCTCGCCTGGGACACGGTGCCTGTTTTGATGCTGGGCAAGTTCCTTTTCGTCTGTGACAAGAGAGAGACAGACTAGAGACCACTGAAAGTTTCCTCCAGCTCCTTCGGCCCAAGGGCGATCACACTGTGCATGCCCTTTGACCCAGCAGGCCATTCCTGGGTCTGTATCCCAAGGAAATCATAAAGGAGGGAAAAGGACAAAAGTATTCGTAGCGGCTCTTCTTGTGGTGGCAAAGAAATGGAGAAGGAGCGGATGCCCGTCCACGGGGGACTGGCTGAATAAGCTGTGGTACGCGAAGGTGATGGAATATTATTGTTCTACAAAATAATGAACAAGCTCGTTTCAGAAAGGCCTGGAAGGAGTGACAGGAACTGATGCCGAGAGAAACGAGCAGAACCGGGAGTACGTTATACACAGTAACAGCAAGATCGCGCCATGATCCGCTGAGAAAGGCTTAGTTCTTAGTGGGCCAGTGATCCAAAGCAATCCCAATAGACTCTGGACAGCAGACGCCTCTGCATCCAGAGAGAGAGAGCTGAGGAGACTGAGTGTAAGGAAACACGGGCTGTGTTCACTCCTTTTTTCTGCTTTTTCTCTCATGGTTTTTCCCTTTTGTGCTGATTTTTCTCTCCCAACAGAATTTATAAAACAACTTGCATTAAAAATAAACTAAAAACCAGTTTCCTCCGGCTCTCCGATGCGCCCACAATGTTCCCCTCCCCCTCAGCGGTGATGTCGCTGTTCTAAGGCCCCTCCCAGCTCTCCCATGAGTCTACGCCAGCTGTCTCCCCAAGCTCCCCCCTCCGTTTGTACCAGGCCTCGTGGCCCGCACGATGAGGGCGCTCGGAGGCTCCCGGCCTGCCTTACCCAGACAATCTCACGGAATAACTCCGATGTTCCCTTCTCCCAGATGAGCTGCACCTGAGGGGCGAGGCGGCCTTTCTCAGATTTCTCGGCCTTTCTCCGCGGCTGTGATACCCGTCACTGGCCGGGTCAGGAGGAGCCGAGTTTGAAGGCGGCGGCGGCAGCGGCCGATGATGTTCACGGCGAAAATGAGTTATGGCTGGGGGCCTAAGGAGAGGCTGCGGCCGCCTGCATTAGTCCCCTTGGTGCCCCCTCGGCTTGGGGCCGGCGAAACAGGCTGCCTTTTACTTAGGGACCAAAGCGGCTGGAGCGGTCAGGAGATCCCAGACTGCCCAGCAGCAGCCCAGAGGCCGAGCCTGGACCAAGCCGCCCTGTCCCTGGCCAGGCCGACACTCCGCTGCCCCTATGTGGACAGTGCACGGGCCGGGGACCCCCGGTCATCTGTGACCCACTGCCAGAGGACATGGCTGCTGACCTGCTGTGCAACTTTAAGCAAGCTTCTGTCCCTCTCTGGGCCCTGAAGCTTGAAGTTTGGTGGGAAGACAAGGTCCTGCCTAAGGCAACCTGTCTCTGCGCACCCAGAATTAGGGTTGGTCTCACTGGTCTCCCTGGCCTGTCCCACCCAAAATGAAGAGGGAAGCAGGGGAGATCCTGACTCCCAGGGCCCACCCTCCAAGGGGAGAGACCACATCACCAGGGGCCCTGGGGCCAGGGGGGTGGCTCAGCTAGGGGCTGAAAGAAGAATTCTCTTTTTTTATATTTTTAGTATTTTTATTCCGAATTTCAGAATCACCGAATAAAATTTTCACCGCCAAATCTTTAGGAGAACAAATGTATCCATTTGCCCACACAGATACTAATTCTTCCTAGTGGAACATAATTGGGATCCATTTTCAGGGCCATGTAGTGATTGTCCCTGGCACATAGTAGGGCCAGAATTAACGCACACTGAATGGAATGGAGGGGACACCTCCTGAATAAAGCAGAAGGGCGGCAGCTCCGAGACGAACACAAGATGGGGGACTCAGGAGTCTCTCTGACCACAAACAGTTCTGAAGCTCTGATAAACCTGACAAAGGGAGCATTTAGGACCACGGCAGATTTAACTGTTCCTAAAACTTTTATGTGTATCTGGAAGCGGGTGGCCTGCTGGCAAAGTAGATAGAGCATCAGGTCTGGAGTCAGGACGAGTCTTCTCGAGTTCAGAACTAACCCCAGACACTTCCTAGCTGTGTGACCCTGGGCAAGTCACTTCACCCTGTTTGCCCCAGTTTCCTTGTCTATAAAATGGGCCACAGAAAGAAATGGCAAACTACTCAGTCTCTGCCAAGAAAACCCCAAATAGAGTTATGGAGAATCAAATATGACTGAAAAGTGAACTGCAATGAAATATAGTCACAAAATATCTCTATATGATATATCTATAATAAATATTTATAATGAAAGGATTTGTCTTTATATCCTCATTGATCCGAGTAGAGGACATCTTGTACATGACAGAGCTGCCACATGTGGACACTGCTTTTACCCCCAAATTTCAGGAGATAATAGTTGCACCATCTATTTCCCAGGGATGTGCCCTGCAGACCATGTTGCATGCTGGGGGTATTTGGAGGAGAAAAGGCTGCTGGGACGAGGTATGAAAACCGAAGGGCCGTCTTGGGAAGGAGGGGTCCCACTTGGCTCGGTCTCAGAAGGCAAAGCCGGGAACCGTGGGGCAGAGAGTCGCAAAGTGACAGATCTAGGGCTGATGTCAGGAAGAACTTTCTGACCATGAGAACTTTCCTAAATATGGAACGGGCTGATTCTGGGATGACCTTATCAAGGATGCAGCAGGGAGACTGCTGTGAACAGAGGTACAGAGAGAGATGGCTGGCGGTCGGGCTGGCTGGAGGGAGGGATGGATGAACAGATGATTGATAAGAGAGATAAATGGATGGATGGATGATTCAAAAATAGGTGAATGGAGAAAGAGATGAATGGATAAATGGATGGATGGATGAATAGATGAGAGATAAATAGATGGATGAATGGATGGATGAATAAGTGGTTAGAGCACCAGATTCAAAAAGGGATGAATGGATAAATGGATGGATGGATGGAGAAATAGATGCACGAACAGATGTCCAGAGAGGTAAATGGATAGAGAAGGAGAGACAGAGAAAGGTGGACAGAAAAACAGAATAGAGACATGAACAGAGGGCTGGATGGCTGGTGGGATGGATGGATGGATGGGAAAATGGATACATGGATCTAAAAAGATGAATGGAGAAAGAGACAGAAAAAGATGGATAGAGAAATAGATGGATAGATGAGACAAATAGGGAAATATAGAAAGATATAGATGTTTTATGGCTATAGATACAGCTATCTATAGATAGATAAATAGATAGAAATAGGTAAATTAAATCGCTAAAGATGGCCAAATGAGCCCTTTCTTTGACAGATCAGGAAACAGAGGCTGAGAGAGGTTTTGAGATCTGCGCCGTATTTAGAAAATGGCCAGAAAGGCTCCGAAACTGGATTTGAACTCAGGCCTTCCTAATTCTAATTCCAGTACCTTGTCCATTACTCTGTCTCACACACAGAGGCTCCCTCCCGGTCTAGAGAAAAGGGAAGTTAATGATTATTATTCGAGGAGACATGGTTTCTTTGGCCTCCCCTCCCCTCCCTGGTTGTGGTTCAGTCACATCTCTAAGACCCCATTTGGGTTTTTCTTGGTAGAGATGCTGGAGGGGGTTGCCATTTCCGTCTCCAGTTCATTTTATAGAGGAAGAAACTGAGGGGAACAGAGTGAAGGGACTTTCCTGTGCTAGTCATACGGCTAGTAAGTGTCTGAAGGCAGATTTGAAACTCGGGGAGATGGCTGACCTGACTCCAGGCCCGGCACTCTCTCCACGGCACCAGCACGCCGCGGCCCTTAAGTCTTTCCAGGTGTAACCATCACTTCTATCCTGATGTCTCCCAACCTGCCTCTCCTCCCCTAACCTTAAATCTCCCACTGTTGCCTATTAGACACATCAAACTGGCTGCACCGGAGGCACCTTCGACTCACCGCGTCTGAAATGGAACTCGTTATCTTTCCCCCAGACTCCCCCACCCTCCGCACTGCCGTGTTTCTGTCCGAGAAAGCGCCGTCCGTCTAGTTTCCCAGGTTCTACCGCGGCACTGTCCCAGACTCTCCCCCTCCCTCATCCTCATGTCTAATCAGTTGTCAGATTTTGTCATTTCCCTTGGTTTCATCTGTCCTAAGGGCCCAGCACAGACCTGGCGTGGAATTAGCACTTAAGGAGTGAGAGCACAGGCTCAGAGTTAGGAAGACCTAAGTGCAAGGCTGGCCTCGACACTTGTGTGACCCTGGACGGGTCATTTTATCCTGTTTGCCTCAGTTTCCCCATATCTCCAAAATGAGCTGGAAAAGGAAATGACAAACCACGCCAGTATCTTTGCCAAAAAAAAAAAAAAAACACCCAAATGGGGTCTTGAAGAGTTGGATATGACTAAAAGGACTGAACAACAACAACCACTTAAACCTCGTTAACTGATGTGGGGAAAAGGGAAAAGAATAAGGGACATGGATCATCTGGGTAACTCTGCAGCCTTATCTTTGCTTTTGGTTCTTTGTTAATCCAAAGAAAGGATTAGAGAAAATTATTTTAACTGTCTACTAGCATTGATTCCACAATCATGTGATTATGCGAAAAGTTAGCGTATGGCCTAATAAAGAATCTAGGAGGTCTAGATCTGGGTTCCAACCTTTCTTTCTTTCTTTCTCAACTGGGATTAAGTGACTTGCCCAGGGTCACACAGCTAGTAAAGCAAATAAGCTTTTTTTCTTCTTTTGTTTTTCTTTCTTTCTCTCTTCCTTCCTTTCTGTCTCCCTTCCTTCCTTTCTTTTAAAAAAAGTATGCTACTTTATCTCAGTTTATCTTCACTCTCTCTACTGAGTCTTGAGGGTGGGGAGAAAGCAGTGTTCATACCTTATAATAAAGACAAAGAAAAACAGGAAGAAAAAAAGACCTTCCCCAGTAACCAAGATACCAAGAATTTGACACGAGATGGGTCACGGCCATGGCCAGGCCCCCCTCCCCCCAATTTAAGAAGCAGCGAGCGGGTCCAAGCTGGGTCAGTCTAACTTTACAGGACTCGGTTTCTGGTTTGTTATCCGACACTGCCGTGCCCTTGGTGTGTGTGTTTTCCCGGCTCTGCTCCTTCTCCATCTCCTCGTGTAAATCTTTCCGGGCCTCAGCATTCACGATGTTTGCTGATTCTCACAGCCAGTGACATTCCATCTGGGACCACGGAAAGCAACTTCTCTTTCACGGAGCTCAGAGGCCCCTGCGGAAAAGCAGGCGAGTTGGACCTTCCGGTCCCTAGATTTCACCTCCACGTGAGCCCCTTTCCCTGGGGAATTGCCCAGGCACGTTAAACGAGTCTCAGAATTTGAGAGCGTCCAGTCCAAGCCCTGGGATCATCTGTCCACAAGTAATATTCCAGACTCTCGCCTGAAGGGGCAGCCTTTCCCACGCCGGGACCCTTCTCAGCTTGGGCAGCTCGGGAGCCTCTCCCTACCACCTAATTATCCTGACTATCTTCTCCCAATCGCTTATCTTTGCTTTCTCATTCCCGGAGTAAATGCGGAAAAATAAACCAAGAACTGGGCAGTCCTGCTCTGCTCCCATCATCTCGTCCGGCCCGGGATCCCATCCATTCCGAGCCCTTCTTATGGCCTAAATATGGCCTAAAACCAACAATAGCCCTCTTCTTGTCCCAATTTGCCTACAACCTCAGCTCCTTCTGTGCTTTATCGTCTCTGACGCTTTTTAATAGGAAGCCACATTTTTATATTCATTTTCTATTACCCATGATTCTTTCCATCTTTTCTGCATTTATTAAAATGTTGAAGTTGGTTGGGGAGCTTCCTGTGCATCCACATCAAGCTATTGGAACAAATCCCGCTTTTCCTCCTGGACGTGATTGTTTCCTTTTCACTTTAGAAGGTTAATTCTCGGGCGTCCTCCAGCCCCCCTAGGCTGTGCCTCCTTGAAGCATTTTCCTCGATGGGATCCTACCCATCTTTACTCGGAACCCTTTCACACGTGTGTTCCCCGGATCTGGCCACACAGATTACGGCTACCTTTCTTGTCTTTCCTTATCACAAGCCCCACAGGGAGCGCTGTCCTCCAGGAGTTCCTTTACCTCCCCCTACAACCAGTCCCTTCCTATTACTGAGAACCCAAAAAAGAGTTGTCCACTTTTGGCGAGTTGGAACAACCACCCAGGCAAATCTAGGTGCTTTTAGCCGGGCTGTTCCAGACTGAGCCAGCCAGCTCCATCTGACATCCCGGGCAGTCCCCGCTCCGGTCCAGCTCTATCTGATGTGCCAGGCAGTCCCCGCTCCGGCCCGGTTCCATCCGGCGTCTTGGGCAGTCTCTGTTCCATCCTGTCTCCATCCATCGTCTCGGGCAGTCCCCGCTCTGGCCCAGCTCGCCCGACGTCTCGGGCAATCTCTGTTCTGGTCCGGCTCCATCCACTCTTCCATCTTCCCTTTCCGTGCACGTGGTCGGGGACACATCCCAGAGACGAGATTCCACGTCCCCTTCCTGCTTCTCTTTCCTCTGATTTTCCCTCCAATGTTCTCTGTTGGGCTTCTCCCCCAACCTGGTTCCAGCACTTCTTAATATGCCCGCTCCTCCCCCTTCTCGCCTTTTCCTACACAGTTCCTTTTAATGGAAGGAAACAAACACTTGTAACAAGAACTTCACACAAAATAACAAACGCCATTACTTTTGTGGCGCTTCCCATTTGCCAGGCCCTGGGCCGAGCCCTTCCTCATCTCATTTGACCTTCAGAGAAGCCCTGAAAGGCGGGACTCCTGCTGTTCGGCTGTTTTCAGACTCTCAGCGGCCCCACTTACTTCCCTTGGCAGAGACACCTGAGCGGTCGGTCGTTTCCTTCTTTGGTTCACTTTGCAGATGAGGAAACTGAGGATGAGGTGACTCGGCCAGGATCACACAGCGGGGAGGCAGCTGAGGCTGGGTCGGAACTCAGGAGGATGAGGGTCAGGGCCCTGGTGCACTCTGTGCCCCCAGAGACCCGGGGTTCATCCGGCCAAGTCTCATGACAGTGAAGCAGACGGGGTCTCGGGGGCCAGGTCTCTAATTCCCTTTGCTCGCTGTCTAAGCTTTGAGAGTTTGTGGGCGACCATTTGGGGCCACGGGTCCCTCTGTGGATTTCCTCTCCTGTTCCTAACTTGGGAGGGGGAGGGGACATACATGGGCCAACTTCTCCTTCTGTCCTGAATGGGATGAGGAAGGTTGGGGGGAGGAGGCCCTTTTCCCAGGCAGGGATGAGGAAGGTTGGGGGAGGAGCACTTTTTGTAGCTGGGGATGAGGGAGGTTGGGGGGAGGAGGCCCTTCCCCTCCAGGGATCACTGCATTCAGAGGGACTATTCGAGTGTTGCTCAGGGGCCAGGCCTGGTGGCCCACATCCCGATGTCTTAGCAACAAAGCCTCGCTCAGAACCTGCCAGCGCGTCAGCCTTAGTGGCTCCCACTCCTGGGGGCTCCCGCCCCCCGCTGCCCTTCTGTGGCAGGGAAGGAACAAGCGCGTGCAATTTGTTCAGAGCAGAAAAATCCAGGGGCCTCGTGGGACCCGCGTTCCCAGATTCACAGCATGGCAAATGTGGGGGAGACCCCGGAGCAAACAATGTCAGAGTTCGGGGGCCTCAGAACACAGAATCTCGACTGGGGGGAACGGCGCACAGAGTGATGGGGGAGGGTCCCAGGAGACTCCTGGGTCTCAGCACTGCAAAGTATGGCACAGAGAGGGTCAGCGTGGTCCTACAGCGCAGAAAGGGCAGAGCCGCGCCTCCCTTCCCCCCGCAGACCCTCCCCCACACCAAAGGGGATGGGGGAGGATGGGAACAATGCTGCCAGTGGGTGGGGGCTGGGAACCCAGCGGGGTCGCTTCTTGAAAGGGCCGCTCCCACATGTGGGGCACGTTACCGAAGAAGATTCCAATAAAAGGGAAAAAAGGGCTGCGGGGACCGTGAAGCTCCAAAACATCTGGCGTTTTATGGCAACGAGCGGGCCGGGATCGGCCCTTCATCCATTACCCAGCGATGGAGGACGGGGGCGGGAGATGAAAGCCTGAGGAGGGGGAAAGGGGAGCACGGGCAGGGAGCACTCTGTCCAGTCAGGGAGGCTGGCTCCCGGGGGGGGGCATCTGCCCAGGCCCACTGGTCAGGAGCACTCCCAGGAACTCTTTCTCTGCTGGCCCGGGAGCCCAAGCCGTGACTGGAGAGAAAGTCCCATGGGCGAAGTTCCAGGGGATGAGAGGAACAAGGAGGCAGCTGGGGAGCAAAGGGGAGGCCGGGGAACGAGGAGGAGGCTGAGGAACAAGGAGGAGGAGACTGGGGAACACAGAGGTGTCCCAGGAACAAGAAGGACTGAGGAAAAGGGGAGTGGCTGGGAAACAAGGAGGGCCTAAAGGCTAAGGAACAAGGGGGCAGCCAAAGAGCAAGAGGGTGCTGGCTGGACTCTGGCCTCGGACCAAGCTCATTTCTAATGAAGGACACAGGCTGAGTTACCGGGGGCTGGCTGGGCCGGGCCGGCCGCCCGCTGGTCTGGGATCCACAGGGATGGCGGGGCCCCAGGAATGGCGGGGCCCCCACTGGTTTTTCACCCTCTTCTAGACCGGTGGCGCTGCTCAGCCTGAGGAAGCCCCCCTTCGGCCGCCAGCCTGTCTCGGCTCTTTCTGCTCCCCGTCCCAGCGTAGGCCGGCTCCGACGTCTGCAGTCAAATCCGGCCCAGGTTCCCTTACAGCGGCCCGTTCCCTCATCTTCCCGGGAGCAGCTCATCTTTCTTCAACTTTCTTCTCTCTGAGATCACTCCTGCCAGGTGCTTGGAAATGTGGCATGGTACATAGTAGGTGCTTCCCCCTTCTGGCAAGGGCTTAGAAGTGTGCCAGGCACATAGTAGGTGCTTCCCCCTTTTGGCAAAGGCTTGGAGGTGTGCCATAGTACACAGTAGGTGCTTCTCACTTCTGGAAATGGTTTGGAGGTGTGCCATGGCACATAGTAGGTGCTTCCTCTCTTTTGACAAAGGCTTAGAAGTGTGCCATGGCACACAGTGGGTACTTCCTACTTATGCCAAGAGCTCAGTAGGATGCCATGGCACATAATAGATATTTCCCACTTCTGGCAAGGGGTTAGCAGTTGCCATGACACATAGTAGGTGCTTCCATTCCTGCCAAGTGCTCAGGAATGTGCCAGGGCACAGAGTAGGTGCCTCCTTTCCAGGAGCAGCTGTCTCACCGCCAGCTAACAGCACTCCCCCTCCAGGCTGCTGTTTGCTGCCTTCCTCCTGCCCCCAAGCTCTTAGAGCCAAGCAAAGATTAACCTCGACAAACCCTCATTAACAGGTCCATGAACTTGTTTTTAAAAATATCTGACTAACTTTATCTCACTGTAACTGGCTCCCTTTGTGATCCTATGCACTTTATGCCTTTTAAAACAGAATTCTCAGAAGGAGCAAGCACTTCTTCACTGTCTACTGCATGTCCGGCACTGAGCACTTAATAGATAGTCCATTCAAGCCTTACAACAACCCCGGGAGGTCCCATTTTACAGCTGAGGAGACTGAGGCAGACACTCCCACAGCCACATCTGACTGCAAGTCTCCCTGACTCCAGGTGCAGAGCTCTAACCACTGCACCGGGCTGACAAAGGGTCCTCCCATGTCTCGACCAAGTGAAGGATCCTTGGGTTTAAGTCTTTTTAGTAGGGGATGTGGGAGGAGGCAGAAGGGAGAGGGATACGGGGGGATTTAGGGGATATGGGACAAATAATATCAATTAAAATTAATCTGGAAGCCCCCCTCTGTTAGAGCCCCCCCCCAAGATAACTTTGTATGTAGAAACCACTTGCAGAATTTGACTGCGTTCTTTACCCAATCTGGGGGTTGCCTGGTGGACCAGCACACGGGACTCTGGTTCTGTGTCAGGAGGACTCCTCCTGACTCCTCCGACTCCTCCGAGCTGTGACTCTGGGCCAGTCACTTACCTCCGTTTGCCTCATCTGCAAAATGGGGATGACAGCAGCATTTCCCAGGGCTGTCGTGAGGATCGAATGAAATAATAAAATAACACGTGCTAATAACATGAAATGACACGTTAACAAGGATGAGGAAAATGACAAAGTCTCCCCAAGTAAATGTTCTCGGCTTTTTCTTTGACTGCTTGGGGCTTTTTACAGTGTCTGGCAAACAATAAGTGCTTAATAAATGCTTATGGACCAAATAAGCTACTTGATGTGGTCCCTGGATGTCAGGCTGCCTTCTCCTACAGAGCTTGGGTCGCCGAACTGGCCCGGGAGAGCGGGCTCGGGAGAGCGGGCTCGGGGGCTTGTGCGTCCCCGGCCCCCAGTGGAAGTGTTCGCGGGAGAGGCAGGGAGACGCGGCTCCCGGGTGGGCCTTCAGCCTGGGCTCAGCTGGACTTTTCTGAAGGTGCACTTTCCCGTCCATCCCCTTGGGACCGGGGGATTCCCCCAGTCGGGTTCTAGGAAGGCTCTGGCCGGGAGGGAAGGACGAGGCTCTGAGAGCCCTCTGTGACGGGGCCGGCGTCCCTCACGACCCGACAGCGCCAGTTCCCCAGGACAGAAGGCCGGGACGGGCAGGAGGCCCCGCTCCGCAGCCCTAGAACCTCCCCCCTGGTCCGGGCCCATGGTCTCTCTGGTTGGGGATGTCCTGGTGCAGACGCGCCATCCACCCCAGCAGATCGATGCCCACCCCCTAAGCTCGAAGTGCTGGTGAACTCAGCACCTCCAAGACCCCAGGAATCATAAGGTCGGAGGTGCACGAAGCCGTCCCACCATCTCCCCCCTCCCCGAGGCGGCTCCGGGCCCTCCCTCCTCTCTGGGATCTTCCCACTCTCAGTCCCAAGACCTCTGACGTCCATTGTACAGATAAGGAAACTGAGGCAAACCGGGTGAAGCGACTGGCTGGGGGTCACAGCCCAAAAGAGGCTGAGGGGAGATTCGAACTCATGATATGTTCCGTGCACTCTGGCGCCCTCTGGCTGCCCTGGGATGTGCCCAGGTGGTGAAAAGTGATTCTCCAATGAATGAATGGAGGAAGGACACAGGACCTTGGAGAGCACTGGGCCCAATGTCCAACAAAGTCCCTTTAGGGTCCCAGGACTCCCTGGGCCCAGCCCGCCTGGAACCCCGAATGAAATCCAATGGGGAGGGGCCCAGGCGCCTGGGGCGGGACGAGGGTCAGCGGTTCTGCTCTGAACACGGTCGTCTGACCCGCGCAGGCGCGCGCCTCCGTCCCCCAGGCGAGGCTTCCCGCAGCGCAGAGCCCTGAGTCATGGGGGCCAAAGAAAGGCCAGGGAACGGCAACAGCTCTCCCCGCTGCTCCAAACTGGTCCTTGTGGTAATCCCAGCTTCCAGTCTGTTCAGTGAGGGGCCGCACCAGACCCAGAGACTCTGACAAGGCCTCTGCTGGGATAGGGAAGCGGGCAAGCAGCCACCGGCGAGGGCCCCGAGACACCCCGGCCTGCTCTCCGGCCACTCTCCGCTCTCCTTCTCTTCACACTCATCTAACACCTGTCTGGGCAAAGCAACCCTCTCTCCTCTCTTTTTCTTTTCTTTTTCCCTCTTTTTTTTTCTCCCTCCCTCTCTTTCTCTCCTCCCTTTTTCTCCCTTTTCCCTTTCTCTCTTTCTCCCCCTTTCTTTCTCTTCCTCTCTCTTCCCTTTTCTTTTTCCTCCTTCTTTCTCCCTCTCTTTTTCTCTACTCCCCTTTTCGCTCCCCTTTCCCTTTCTTTCTTGTTCTCTTTCTCTTCCCTCTTTGTCTTTTTTCCCCTTCTCTCTCTCTCCCTGTCTCTCCTCCCTTTCTTTCTTTCTCCCTCTTTGTTTCTCTTTCCCTTGCAATTCCTTCTCTTTTTCCTTTATCACTTTTTAACTTTTGATCTCTCCTGCTCCTCCACTGCCCCCCAACTTCTGTCCCCCTCCCCCACAGCTAACAGTGCTGAGATGATCATCGATCACTTTGTCCCCCAGTATCTGGTGAAACTACTGGCCTGGCTGAGAGCCCCGACTGAGAGGTGACCGTAGCTGAGGACCGGAAGCCCGGGGAGATCCCGTGGGATCAGCCTCTGGGCCCCACAGAGCTTTGAGGGAGAAACCTGAACTTGTATAAGAAACCGCATTTGGTTCCATCCACCCACGGACCTGCGTCCTCGAGGCCGGCTCCCGCCCCCCCCCCAGCCCCCCGCGGCCGGACAGTGTTCTCCTCGGCTGCCGTCGCTCAGTGGGCGGCGGGGGGCGCCACAGGCCGCCGATGGCAGCAGACTGACCAGACAAGCAGAGGGAGCTCTCCACGCTTCCTTCCGTTTTCCTTCCTTTCACCCGCACCCCCAGGCACGGTTTAAGCCAGCTTTGGCTCCTGGAGGCTGCTGGGGCCCGGGGCCGAGAGCCTCCTCTCTCTGCGGATGTCCGTCTGGGTCTGAGCGAGGTGACCGGTCATCTCCCCGCCTCCCCAGGAGACCAGGAGAGATGGGGCCCAGGTGATGCTGGAGGAGGGGACTCAGAACCGGGTGCGGCCGCTGGGGGCGCCGCAGGGCACAGTCAGGGAGGCTCAGCTTCCGGAGTTCAGACCCAGCCTTAGACTGGGAGACCCCGGGCAGGTCACGGCCCCCTCTGTGCCTCAGTTTCCCCATCTGTAAAATGACCTGGAGAAGGAAATGACCAACTATCTCAGTGTTTCTGCCCCAATGGGGGACAAACAATTGAACTGAACAGCTCTGGACATGGAGGAAGAGGACCTGGGGGCGGCTCCCACCCACCTTTGGGCAACTTTGGGCAAGATGCTTTTGGGGTCTCTTCCTCAACAGTAAAAAAGGGGGTGGCCCAGCTGGCCGGCTCCAAGCCTGTGCTCACCAATGGACCACGTGAGGGGGAGGGGACAAGAAGGGACGGTCTCAGATGAAGGCGGAGAGGTCTGAGGGCCAGAAGCAGCGGAAGCCGATTTCTGTTCCCACGTCCGGACGCATCATGAAAAGCACTTAGGAAGCCCGGACTAAATGGGAGCAAAGGCCCAGAGAACACAAATCAGAAAGCCCGGCGCCCTTGCCTAGGAGGGGCTTATATTCACATATCCAAGCCAAAGGGAGAGGGGATGAGCTCCCCATCACGGGAGGGATTCACGGGAAAGCGTCCATGGAGGCCGGGGTGGGACGGGACAGATGCCCACCGACGGGCCCCCCGAAGGCCTTTCTTTTCGCCAGGCGAGGACGCAGAAGGCGCACGTCCCACGTTTCCTTTCAAACCAGAACAGGCGGAGAACGCGGCCTTGACCGCCACGTCCAACGCCAAGGGACGGGCTCCCGGGGCCTCCATCCCTGACCGCGAAGGGAGCTGCAGGACGAGCTTGTCCCCGGGACAGGCCTGGGAAGGAGCATCCACATGTGAGTTTAATCTTGGGGGAGGGGCAGAGGCAGCCCGTGGCCACCACACTAAAGAGCTCGCAACGTAAATTGAAAAAATTATATCCATATGATTAAGCGCGCCGCTTAAGGAGAAACACGTTGGAAAGCCGGCCATCGAGGAGAAAATGAAACGCACCCAAATGGGGGCTCCCTCTGCAGATGCCTTCAGAGCCCGGCGGCCACCTGGAAGCCATTAGCATTATGTCGCCAATAATGCAGAATTAAAACATTTAGCTCTGCCTTCTAAAATTAAACGGGCGCAAATGGGAAGGCCTGGCCTCGTAGGGAGCCCACGGTCAGCCTGGGGAGCCTGGCCCGCCGGGGGTCCTGGGGGCCGGGAGAGCCGGGCCCTCGGCAGGTGGAGCCGGGGGACAGGGACCGAGCCCAGGGGGAGAAAAACGTGGGCCGGGACCTGCTCAGGAGGCCTCTGGGCTTTCTCCCCAGCCCACTAGGAGTCAGTCACCGCTGCAAGGGCCCTGACAACAAGGACTAGAAGCTCAGAACAAGTTACAACAGGAGCTTAGAACAGGGGATGTCGGGGCTGGGAGGGAACTTAGAACAGGGGATGTCGGGGCTGGGAGGGGCCTTAGAACAGGGGATGTCGGGGCTGGGAGGGAGCTTAGAACAGAGAATGTCAGAGCTGGGAGGGAGCTTAGAACAGGGGATGTCAGAGCTGGGAGGGAGCTCAGAACAGGGGATGTCGGGGCTGGGAGGGAGCTTAGAACAGGGGATGTCAGGGCTGGGAGGGAGCTTAGAACAGGGGATGTTGGGGCTGGGAGGGAGCTTAGAACAGGGGATGTCAGGGCTGGGAGGGAACCTAGAACAGGGGATGTCAGAGATGGGAGGGAGCTTAGAACAGGGGATGTCAGGGCTGGGAGGGAGCTTAGAACAGGGAATGTCAGAGCTGGGAGGGAGCTCAGAATAGGGGATGTCGGGGCTGGGAGGGAGCTTAGAACAGGGGATGTTGGGGCTGGGAAGGAGCTTAGAACAGGAGATGTCAGAGCTGGGAGGGAGCTTAGAACAGGGGATGTCGGGGCTGGGAGGGAGCTTAGAACAGGGGATGTCGGGGCTGGGAGGGAGCTTAGAACCAGGGATGTCAGAGCTGGGAGGGAGTTTAGAGCAAAACTTTGAGGTTTTTGCTTCCAAGCCCTTAATTATACAGATGATTAAACAGGTTCCTTTAAAGTGGGAGCCTTTAAACTTGGGAGCCAGAAGATCAATGTTCAAATACTGCCTGGGACATACTTGTTAGCTGTGTAACTCTAGGCGAGCCACCTAAGCTACATGTGCCTCAGTTTCCTCACCTATAAAACCCTAGTAACACTGGCCCCCCAGGAAGTGCTCTTCTTCCTAAAGTGCTTTCTCCCAACATCTGCTTTCTCCTTCCTGCCGTCTGGCAGAGAGGAACCTTCCACAGGGACGGCCTGGGTGAGAGACAAAATCCAACAGTTTCCAAGGCCTGCTCTGCCCCTCCCAAGAGCTTCTGTCTCACGGCCGGGGGGCACACAGGGGGTCCCCAGAATTGGGCCAGAGCCGGGGCCTCCTCCAGGGAGGGAGCACTCCACTGCACCACTGCTTCTCTGAACTGAGAGTAACACACGCAAGTGACCATGGAGAACGACAAGGGAGCAGAGCTGGAACACGGGTCCCTGAGGCAGAGTCCCTGCGCCCCCTCGAGCTCCCTTTCAGGCCTGAGACAATTAAATGGAAGTGTTGGGGGAGGGAGCCCCCCGGCTCCTTCATGACGCTCGGGCTGGGAAGTGGTCAAGCTTGACTAGAGTCGAGGCTCTTGGATCCCACTTGGGCAGAGCCGGTGGTCGGAGAGCTCACGGACGGATCCCTCGAGTGACCAGCGCCGGCCCTCCCTAGGCTGGGACTCGGTCTTGCGTCTGTATCCGAGAAACCCCCTCCCCCCTGAGGCTCTCAGGGCAAGGCCTCCCCTTGTGTCTCCCAGAGGGCGAATCTTGGGGAAAGAGTCCGGCGGGTCCAGTTCCCAGAGCGTCAGCCGTGGCGGGCCAGGGCCAGAGAGCCTGAGGTACGGAGAGGTGAACTTCATTCCCAGAGGGGTCTGGAGAGCCCAACGGCCCCTTCTCTGAGAATCCCTCTGAAAGACGGCTTCAAACCCATTGGAGAAATACAAAGCGGGAGGGCGGGCGCTACCTGGGGCCCGGAGAACCAGAGACGGAGACGGATGGTGGGAGAAGTTGGCACTGGAGGGAGGAGGAAGGGGCACCGTGATACCGTGTTTCCCCAATAATAAGACCTATCCCAAAAATAAGCCCTCCCCTCACTGTAAGATTCCTCTAAAATAAGCCCTCCCCCGAAAATAAGCCCTATTGAGATTGCTACTGTAGTGAAGGTGATCCCCTGCGCTACACGCTACATTACGGTACCCTCTGTATGCACCGTTCCCCCCTCCCCCCCCCCCCAGTGAAACGCATGCCGCACTCCGAGCTGCATCCAATCAGAGCTGCAACAGTGAGCGCATCATCCTGTTCTTCCCCAGTGATTTGCTTGCTGGCACCATTGAGAGCAGTGCCGTGGAGGAGAGCTGAGGCAGGACAACGTAAAAACCCGGGAGTGAGGGGGCATGATGGAGGATAAAAGAAGAACTCAGGGGGCGTGATGGAGGATAAAAGAAGAACTCAGGGGGCGTGATGGAGGATAAAAGGGGCATGATGGAGGATAAAAGAAGAACTCAGGGGGCGTGATGGAGGATAAAAGGGGCATGATGGAGGATAAAAGAAAAACTCAGGGGGCGTGATGGAGGATAAAAGGGGCATGATGGAGGATAAAAGAAGAACTCAGCCAGCACTCACCGCGCTAAAGAAATGAAGAGCTTCCTTGCAGAGAGAAGAATAGATCAAGTAATGATTCCTGCAGGAATGACTGCCTATCTCCACACCCTTGATATTGCAATAAACAAGCCATTCAAGGACCATTTGCGCATGGAAGTCAATGACTACACTGAAAATAGAATGGAAAGAAATCAGCGTGGAAACTTAGTGAAGCCCTGTCTGCAACAAGTGACTTGGGGGAAGAAGTCATGGGATCAAATGACTGACAGCTGTGTCGCCAAGGCACTACGAGCAGGTTACCTGGACAAGGCATGTTCATTTAAAGAGAGCTAGATTGCTGGACATGACAGATTGGGTCCCCTTCTTCTGAAGGAAATAGAGGCGCAAGACATCCAGGACGGAATTCAGGGTATGGACACTTATGACGATGTTGTTGAAGAAGATGACATGATCATTATTGAATAAAAGTACTTTTTTTTGTTCACATTTACCTGTGTATTAAAATTGCTGTCCATGTTCAATAAAATAAGCCCTCCCCTGAAAATAAGTCCTCTGGGGTTTTTCTGTCCAAAAAAATTAATAAGACAGTGTCTTATTATCGGGGAAACACGGTAGTGTTCTTGTTATTGTCCTTAGCTTTGTTTATGCACAAACTATCACAGTTAGTGTTATCATCATGAACGTTTCTACAGCGCCCTGAGGTCTGCAAACGTCATCTCACCGGCCCCTGCCCTGAAGCAGGGAGACCCGGGCTACAGGAAGGCAGGGCCTGGGAGGCCTAAGGTGGCTCTCCCGGGACCCCGCGGCTGCCTCCAAGGGGGATCCGGCCGCCACAATCTGGGCTCCAAGCCCGTCCCGGGGCCGCCTCTCACAGACACCCCGACTGTGACAAACAGGAGAAATGACAGAGAGATGACAAAGGATTCAGAGAATCATGGGAAAATGTGGAAAACAGAGGGAGGGGAGCAGAAGCAGGGAAAGTGATTCTGTGAGGGCGGGAGACACAGGAGAGGCAGGAGAGGAAAGGGAGCCGCGGGATCATCACAGCCCCGCATGGCTGGGAACCCCCTGCAGAGATGCTGCCGCGGGTTAAGGTGACAAGGGACGGCTCCCTGGATAAGGGGGTGGGGGAGGCTTTAAAATGAAAATGACGAAAAAAGGTGGTGATAAAAGCAAGGATTTTTCCCCAAAGGAACCATACCTGTCTATGCATCACCTTACAAAAGTATATGCAGACTTTCGGGGTCTGGCCCTAGTCCATGCGACAAGAAGCCACAAGTCATCAGGGCCGGCCGGAGAACGTGCTCGATGGATGAACAAATGAATGAACCAACACACGAGGTAAAAGACAAGGCTGCCCCGTAAGGGGGAGGGCAACGGTGACTTGGGAGACAAGGACTCCTAGAAGGAGCTGGGCTGAGCGCTCCACGTGCTGGGCCCAGACAGGGCAGCGCCTCCACGGGAGCAAAGCAGGGCCCCCAGAGACAAAGACCACACCAACGAGGCCTCCTGCCGACGTCCGGCCTGAGCGGGGCTGCCGGCCCTCCTGCCGCGGCAAGGTTTTCTGAGGCTCGGTTTTTCACCTGTATAATGGGCACAGTAATAATCCTCACACGGTCCACTTCGTAGAGGTGTTATTTTATAAAAATGTTTAATGAGAAACCTGAAAACTGAGCTGGCGAGAAATAAGAGAAAATCCAGAAGGAAGGAGAATGGAAAAGGTCAAGGGCACTCAAAGCTCCTTGTTTCAAGGAAGGGGAGGGGGAGCCAAGGCCGAAGATCGCGCTGTTAAGCGATGACCAGTTATCTTAGGAAGCTCAAAGCACTTTTGGGAATAAAATATTTGTAAACCATCATCTACAGGGAACATCCTGGGACAGATGGGGAAACTGAGGCGCTACTGAATGAACACACCCAGTCAACCCCTCCCCCAAGGCCTGAGCAAGCTCCACGACCTCGTGCACAAAGGAAGGGAACATAAAAGACGGGAACGTGGATTCCCAGCGTCGGCTGCTCTGTTTAACACATGGTGGGACCAGATTGTTTCAATCTCCCCCAAAGGCGTGAGATCAGAAAAGAGGCGGAGGAAGGCCCATGTCATGGGGAAGGCCCACAGGGAAGGCCCAGCTCAGTTACAAGTGTTGGGCACGTCTGAGAACAAGCAAAGCCTCGGAGCAGAGCTCACGACTCCATGTCCCTGCCTTGTAAATGGAGATTAACGGTCTCCGACTCAAGTTATATGAGGGAACCAAAGTGCGGGAGAATGTCAGAGGGAAAAGGCCCTTGGAACAGGAGATGTTGGAGCTGGGTGGGGGCTTAGAACAGGGGATGTCAGAGCTGGGAGGGAACCTAGAACAGGGGATGTCAGAGCTGGGAGGGAACCTAGAACAGGGGCTGTCAGAGCTGGGAGGGGGCTTAGAACAGGAGATGTCAGGGCTGGGAGGGGGCTTAGAACAAGGGATGTCAGAGCTGGGAGGGAGCTTAGAACAGGGGATGTCAGAGCTGGGAGGGCCCTTGGAACAGGGGATGTTGGAGCTGGGAGGGAACCTAGAACAGGGGATGTCAGAACTGGGAGGGAACCTAGAACAGGGGATGTCAGAGCTGGGAGGGGGCTTAGAACAGGAGATGTCAGGGCTGGGAGGGGGCTTAGAACAAGGGATGTCAGAGCTGGGAGGGAGCTTAGAACAGGGGATGTCAGAGCTGGGAGGGCCCTTGGAACAGGGATGTTGGAGCTGGGAGGGAACCTAGAATGGGGGATGTTGGAGCTGGGAGGGGGCTTAGAACAAGGGATGTCAGAGCTGGGAGGAGGCTTAGAACAGGAGATGTCAGGGCTGGGAGGGGGCTTAGAACAAGGGATGTCAGAGCTGGGAGGGAACCTAGAATGGGGGATGTCGGAGCTGGGAGGGGGCTTAGAACCAGGGATGTCGGAGCTGGGAGGGGGCTTAGAACAGGGAAGGAAACAGAAGCCCACCCAATGGTAAATCCTGCTCTAAAGAACCTCTTAGATGGCTCTGGAATACATTCACTGAGACCCACAAAGTATAAAATTTCAAATGGAGCTGACCCCTAAAGCCAAGAACTAAGGACATCTCAAGAATCCATTAACAAATGAACAGTGTTGCCTTCTAGGCCTCAGCCAGTGGCCTTCCTTTTTTCCTTCCTTCCTTCTTAATTTCTTCATTCGCTCTTTCCTCCCTCCCTCCCTTCCTTCCTTCTTTTCTTCCTTCCTCCCTAAATCTTTAGAGTCTCCTGGAGCCCATAAAAAGGGAGCCTCAGAGCTAAGATGCCCCAGGGATGGTCAGTGGGACTGGTGAATGCCATGGTAAGGAGACTCTGGTCCTCCCCAGCCAATGTGGACCTTGGTGTATCTCAGGCTGAAGTGAGACTGGACCTTCTCCCCCTCAGGCTGCGTATCAATAAAGAATAGTAATAATGGCACATTATTAGACCAGGGTTAGACCAAACCATCTTTAAGGATCCTCCCATGTCCTGCCATTCTGTATTCCTTTTCCCAGTTTTCCCATTCTAAGATCCTTCCAGCTCTGACATTTTATATCTAGGTTCTAAGTTCTCTGTTCCTGACTGTTCACATTCTTATTCATTCAGTCTGCACTGACATTCTATATTCTAAGTTCTAGGTTCTCTGTTCCTCACATGGTTCACATTCTCATTCATTCAATCTGCATTGACATTCTGTATTCTAGGTTCTCTGTTCCTCACATGGTTCACATTCTCATTCATTCAATCTGCACTGACATTCTATATTCTAGGTTCTCTGTTCCTCACATGGTTCACATTCTCATTCATTCAATCTGCACTGACATTCTATATTCTAGATTCTCTGTTCCTCACATGGTTCACATTCTCATTCATTCAGTTTGCACTGACATTCTATATTCTAGGTTCTCTGTTCCTGACTGTTTTAACATTCTCATTCATTCAATCTGCACTGACATTCTATATTCTAGGTTCTAGGTTCTCTGTTCCTGACTGTTTACATTCTCATTCATTCAATCTGCACGTATCAGGGTACCTACTAGGTTCCTAACTTCTGAGAAGTTCACAGTTATAAGTAAAGGGGGGGAAATGAAATAAGAAACCTTGAATAGAGACCGGCAGGTGTTTAGATTTCATCCGGGCAGAGTTCAAAGATTTCAGGAGGAAGGAAAAGCAGGAAGGCTGGCTCTGGAAAGGAGAGGGGGGACAGTTCCCGTCTCCCTTCTTCACAGAGGGGGGACTCCTTGCGAGGAGCCCAGCACAGGCCGTCAGATTTTGCTGAACCGTTTTTTTTCCTGTATGTTTTACTTGTGGATTGTTGCCATATCCCCCCCCCCACCCCCCGAGCCCCTGAATTCGGACCCGACCCTGGGATCTCTCTTAGGTGAACTCTCATCAGCTCGTCTGAGAACTGGGCCTTCACAGCCCTTCAGAGCCCTGCTGCTGGTGCCCTAAGTTCCCCGTTCCTTGTTCCCTTCCACTTTAGAACATAAACTCCTTGAGGAAAAGCAGTGATTGGTAGCTTTCATCCGGGTCCCCAGGACCTCCAGAGGATCGGGCATGGAGGTACTCAGTAAATGTTTTCTCATTCGCTGAGCCCTGACTGGCTTTTATTTTTTCTTCCAAGGGATGGCTTGATGGGTAATATTTAGAAGAAGAAGTGAAGAAGCATCAGTACTTTAAAAAAAAAAATTGTAGATGCAAGGCTGTGTAAGATACCGAGCTCCAAATCTGAATCCACGGGGGATCCCGGCTGGCCCGACGGGGCTGTGGCCGTCCTTAAAATGAGGATGTTTAAAAAAATCCCGATGCCTCCGATGACGAGACAAAGGGAGAACTACTGAAAGGGACCTTAAAGGGACCCAGGGGAGGTGAACAGGAAGGAGGCGACAGAAAATGAACGTGTGAGCGTGAATATAATAAAAATAGTTAGAAAAAGAGTGTCAGCTTTGGGAAACTCAGATTAAGCTGAAGCCACTGGGGTTTTTTTTTTTTAACCTTTGTTGAAGGCTATTGGGAAAGGTTAAAAAAGGACCAGGAACTGTGTGATTGGTGTGGACGGGACCAGGGGAAGAGGTGGTCAGTGAGGGAAGGAAGAAGCACTCAACTCTTACTTTGCTACCGCTTTGGCTGGGGGGAACAGAAGAAAAAATGGGGAAATCAAAGCTGACAAATTCAAGAGAAATTCTTTGTTCTTCCTGAGGAATCAAAGGTCAAATGAACAACATCTCCAGCTACAAAATGGCCTGGGAGACATACCTGCTCAAGCACTATTAGTGGAAATGGAAAAATTGGAGAGGGAAGGAGAGAATGGATTGGATCAGAGAACAATTATAAAGTGCTTAATTTAACCTGGCACACAGTAGGTACTTAATAAATGCTCATCATTCCAATGGAGGAAAAGGCATTTTCAAAGCAGAGAAAGGAAAGGAAGGGAATCATCCAGGGACAGTTCAGGGAGCTTGACGTTGATTCCCGGTAGTACTCCAGAATCTGTTGTTTAAGGGAAGATGTCTGATCTGGCTCAGTATTGTTTCATCAAGAATAGAGCAGCCTCATTCCCGCCTTTGGTAGGGTTACTATTCTAGAGGAGCAGGGAAATGCTTATGAACTGGGGTTCAGCCCATCATCTGGCTAAGTCCCTTGCTTTATCCTCGGGGAAAGGATGCAGAAATGTGAACAGGTGGATCTGTAACTGGAAAAAGTGGTCCCCAAAAGTGGTGACTTATTTCACCACTGTCAGTCTGGAGGGGATCCTTTTGTGCTTTCTCCCAGGGATTTTGCCATTGCCCTTTCAGTTATATACAACTTTTATCAGGGATAAAAAGAAAAAGACACGGAAGGCATCCTTATAAAATTAAATTGTCAGATGACGTCAACTTAGAATGGACAGTACATCATCTTAGGAGACAGAAATTGCATCCACAAAAGATCTGGAGAGAGTAAAAAAAAAAGAAAGCAGTGGGGATAAATGTAAACTACACTACTCGAGTCCAAGAAATCAATTACATAGAAGAGAAGAGAGGATTTAGAGCTAGACAGTTGTCCTCATGAACACAATCTCTGTTTTTTGAGTGGGTTGGTTGCCCAAGAATTTAACAGTGAAACATGAGAGGTGATTTTAGGATGCATTAAAAAGAGGCAATTTATGTTCTGTAAGAAATGACCAGCAGGATGATTTCAGAAAGGCCTGGAGAGACTGACATGAACTGATGCTGAGTGAAATGAGCAGGACCAGGAGATGATTGTATACGTCAACAATGATACTATAGGAGGATCAATTCTGATAGACGTGGCCCTCTTCAGCAATGAAAGGATTCAAATCAGTTCCAATAGAGCAGCAATGATTTGAACCAGCCACACCCAGCGAAGAACTCTGGGAGATGACCATGAACCACTACATAGAATTCCCAATCCCTCCGTTTTTGTCCGCCTGCATTTTGGATTTCCTTCACAGGCTAATTGCAGAGTCTGATTCTTTTTGTGCAGCAAAGTAACTGTATGGACATGTATATGTATATATATATATATATATACACATATATATATCATATTTAAGTTATACTTTAACATATTTAACATGTATTGGTCATCCTGCCATCTGGGGGAGGGGGTGGGGAGAAGGAAGGGAAAAATTGGAACAAAAGGTTTTGCAATTGTCAATGCTGAAAAATAAATAAATATAAATATATATAAAATAAAAATAAAAATAAATAGAAAGCTATAACAAAAAAAGAAAAAAGAGGCATTTTAGTCTGCACAAAGAAGGTGATAATTCCACATTCCCTGCCATATCTGCCATATCTGAAGTACTGTATATAATTTAGGATGTCAGATTTTAGAAAAGACATTAATAAATCAGAGTATCCAGAACCAAATGGAATAATGAGAAGACTGAGATCAGGCCATACAAAGATCAATCGAAGAAGTCCATAGTCTGGCAATTAAGAGTCCAATTTGAGCCACGGTGTCTGTTCAGTCCCTCTCAATTTTCCATAAATTTTTTTGGCTAATGCAAAAAAATCACTAATATGTAGATACAAATATCTTTGTTTCATTCTCTAAAAGAAAAAGATTTATTTTAAAATCAACATCCATCCAACCTATTCACGGGAGATTCCCTAATGATGAAACTGCCCAGCACGGCCCCACCCGTCAGCAGATCGGCTAGACCACAGCCGTGGTGACAATTCCCACAACGGCCCCCTCATGGATCCTACGGTGGCCCACACACCATCCTCCATTCCGTCCCCCATCCGTCAGAGCCCGAGCCGTCTTCCAGGAGTGCGGCAATGTTCCAATCCTCCTCCCCCCCTTCAACGACTCCCCGCTGTCTCCAGGCTGACCCAGGAGCACTTAATCCTGGCATTCAGAGCCCTCCAACACATTTTCCTCTCAACACTCCTTTCCATAATGTCCTGCACACAGTAGGGGCTTAATAAGTGATTGCCGATTAATTTTTTGCGCTTGGTGGTCTGTCAGACCGTACTGTTTTCCTTTCCTTGCGTGTCCCAAACCTTTTGTCAGAGACCAGGGCCTTTTGTAACACAACCACGTGATGTCCCCACACATACAACGTAACAATACATACACATACACAAATGCGTACTGAATGACCCACTGACTAATCTAAAAAGACCCAGAAATGAACACGTACACGCTCACAAGACAAACCCAAACTCCTGGAAACACGGACACATGAACGAGCATGAGGTGACGGGGGCCCCATTAAGCCCCACGAGATGTACCCACGTGAGAGCCACATACACGTAGGCTACAGGGGAAAAGCGGGTGGGCCCCAAGCTGCCCTCCCAGATCACTGCGTTGGTGACGGAGGGGACATTTCTCACTGCCACGGATCTCTGCTGATCCTTGCAAAGGGGCGGGGGTGCTGGGTTTGAATCCTGATTCCCTGATTTGTTTTCCGTGTGACCTTGGACAAATCCCACAACATCCATCATCGCTTCCTCGCCTGCGGAACGAGGGGTGTGGGCCGGGGCACCGCTGACTGTGCCCGCACTGAGGGTGGTTGGCAGAGTCTCTCCAAGCCGGCCCTGTCTCCACGGCTTGCTGTGTGGCCTCCGTGGACTGACTAGGTGACCCTTGGCGAAATTCCCATAGCAGCGTCCTGGTCAGCGGGGAGGGGAGGCCCGGCATCTCCTCTCCCCATCCCCACGAGCATCTGCTCGCCTCTTCCGAGAACTCGCTGTGGTCCGTGTCAATTATCATCAAGGAAATCAGAGGAAGCCCTCAAAGTCATCGAGTTTTTTCTTCCCTTTTTGTATTTTTTCCTCCCTAAAAAAGGAGGGGGCAGGAGGAGGGACAAAGGCACCGATCTTTGTGGTCGCCTTAAAAGAATTTTAATCATCAATGGGAGGAGGGGGCCCGCGGGAGCAGGGGGAGGAATGTGGCTGCCGGGGGGGCCGTGGTTTCAATCGTACCCTTTCCTCAACCATACACTAAGGCATTCTGCACCTCTGGGAACGGCAGGCGAGGGGGGGGGAGCCCCACACCGAGACGGACCAGCGAGGGAAGGGCCTCGGGCTCGGTGCCTTCCTTCGTCTCTCTGGGCCGGCTGGCGAGGTGGCCGGGGCTGGGACAGGGAGACGTGGCTGAAATCTATCCCCAGCACTTCCTGGCTGGGGGACCTGGGCCGGTCACTCCACCTCTCTGTCTGTCTCAGTTTCCTCCTCTGTAAAATGGGAATAATAAGAGTACCTACCTCACGGGGTTGTTGTGAGGAGAAGAGAGGCTCATATTGTAAAGTGCTTAGCAGAGTGCCTGGAACCTAATAGGTGTTTAATAAATGAATGCCTGTTCCTTCTCTCTGAGCCTCGCTTGAGGCAGGAGGCAGGATTCGCAATCAGATCTTCCCAGTTTCAGGTTCAGCGCTCTCCTCAGACAGAGCGCCACTTAGTCATCCTTCAGTCACAGGCGTGAACACGGACGATTGCGCCTGGTGCGCCTGTGGCATGTGTGACCTGTGGACGGATGTGAATCCCCAGAGTGCACAGGCCTTAGGGACGGTGAATCAGCCAGGTGCTCTGGGGTTCTTCTCCCCCGCGGAGCCATGGCTTTCCCGGAGGCCTCCAAACGGGGCTGTCATGGTTTATCCATCAGCCCCAAAGGCTCCGGTGCACAGTGAAGTTGGGGGGTCCCTGAGGTGGTCCGGATGCACAATGGTTACAGGCAGGGGCATCCCCGTCTTCCACAGCAGGAGCGTGGAGGTCTCCCCTAGGCTCTGGCAGCTCCCCTGTGGGGAGCGCTGGAGGAAAGCTTCCCATAGAAGGGATAGAAGGAGCAGAGATGGCCAGGAAGGCCGAAGCTGAGGAGGGAGAGCGTCCCGGCAGGCGGCCGGCCAGGGAGAAGGCCCAGAGGCTGCAGACGAGCCTTGCTCATGGACAGTGACCCTGGAGCAAAGAGCGTTTTAGGGGCTCAGAAGATGGGAAAAGGGGGGCCGAGTTCTCTGTACTGGATCCCCATGGATCAGCTTTGGTGCAGAATCCTGGGCTTAGAGCACAAAGGACTTCAGAGGTCACGGAATGCATTTTACAGACAAGGAAACTGAGGCTGGGAGCGATAACCGAGAGAAGGCAGCACAGCTCGGCTCTTACTGGGTTCTGTTTGCTCTGCCCTTCCCCGCTGGGGTGGGGGGGGGGAGTGACCGAGCAGGAGCTGGTGCCCAGAGGAAAGTGGTAAGAAGCGGCCACTGCCCGGCAGAATCCCAAAGTCCCCTGGCCCAGACACGTGGCACAGCCTGGACACGGCAGCTGGGACGGCCATGCCTCCACCAGGTTCTCCGAAGGCTCAGGAGGATGGAGGAGTCATCACTGACCAGGATGGGCGAGAGGAAGGGAAGCCGATCACCGGCCCTCCCGGCCCGAGCCTGTCTGACTGTCTGTTTGTGTCTCTCTCCAGACCATCCAACTTCCTCCATCGATGCTGGGCAGGAGGAAGGCCTGTCAGAGCCCCCGCCCGGCAGCTGGACGCCCACTCCGACCTCCTTATGGCCATCAGACAAGACAAGTGACACGGCTGCCCCCGCCCTGGGGCCACTGGTAACAGCCATTGCTGCTTCCTGCCCACTGGCCAGCCACCCAGCTTCCTGATTCAGAAAGGACTCCTTCCTCCGCACCCGGGGAGGCCCTCCCCACCAGGCCGCACTGCCCCCAGTACCCGGAGCTGAAACTGGCCCCTTTCTTCCAGAGTGCGGAGATGGTGTCCCCCTGAAAGCAGGCAGCTGGCAGTCGCCGGATCAGAGCCAACCTCGCGCTTTGTGCCGGGTCCCCCCCCAATGAGACAAAGCCAGGGATGATGGGGAGTGGGACACAGCCAGGGAAGCACATCAAAGGAAGCCTGGGGCTCCCCCATGTCCAGCCCCGGACCCGGTCCAAGGGAACTCCCATCTTTTCCCATTCACACGACACTCAAGTTTCAAATCCTAGATTGGGAGCGGAGAACGAGTGCAGAGGTCATTGGGTCCATTTTGATAGCTGAGGACACTGGGCTTCAGATAGGGTTAACCTGCCTAGGGTCACACAGTGAGCAAGTGCCAAAAGCAGGATTTGAACTCAGGACCCCCGACTCCAAATCCACAGCTCTATCCATTAGAGCACCCAGCTCCGTCACTGCCTCGCTTCTGGACCGTTCCCATCAGCCCAGCTGCCTCCTGACCTCTGAAAGTGAAGCACTTCTTAAAGTACCTCTCTGACCACATCCTCATCCCCTTGTTAAGGAGGTCTCACCTGACATTAATTTGTATAAAGTTATTTATGAACTCGGTGTCTTCCTGGACACAATGCAAGTTCTATGAAGGCCAGAAGTACTTTCTTTTGTCTTTATAGCTCCAGTCTCCAGCAGAGTGTCTGGAACATAGTGGGCGCTTAATAAATGTACACTGATCGATACGGTCACCCCATGGTTGGAATTGGTTTTAAACTGGATGACCGCTTGTGAACTCTGCCGCAGAGAGAGTTTGCATCCAGGGAGAAAGGCCTGATGGGACGGGACAAGTGGGCTGGACGACATTTCCGAGCAGTTCATCTGATAGTCGAGCAAGGAAAGCTGTTTACCGATGGTGAATTAATTACTCCGCTTTCGATCCAGAGAAAATAAACTTGTTTAAAACTATTAGCCTTTTGGCTCAATTAAAATCACATGTTCCTGGAGTTATCTCAGTATTTGACAGGACCTATCACTGTGAGAAGACATTTTCAAAGATGAAATACACAGAATCTCACGGTGGTTGTGTTCTACTCTCAGTGACCCCGTTTGGGATTTTCTCAGTAGAGGCGTGGAGCGGTTGGCCATTTCCTTCTCCAGCTCATTTTACAGATAAGGAAACTGAGGCACACAGAGTTAAATTGTCTGAGTAAATAAGACTATTTAGTGTCTGGGGCCACATTTGAATTCAGATCTTCCCGATTCTGGGCTCAGCACTCTCCCTATCCCCTGTCCCATCAAGTTGCCAAAATCTCATCGGAAATCAGCATTAACAGATGAAGATTCAGGATCAATTAGGTGATTGGGAATGCTCACGCTGAAGCCTCGTTAAGTGAAATGTTATCTCTTCTCATTAGTGGAGTTTACTCCAAAACTGTATTTATTATTGTTATATTTTAAATTCCATCCAAAAATGTGGAAATCTGCCTTACCTCTTGTTATAGAAGTCGCCATATACTGTCCACAATTTTGCCACTTGCCCCCCAAAGTCTGAACTATTTACTCTCTAGCCCTTTACAGAAAACAAAAGTCTATCAACTCTTGCCTTTCAGCATTGAATGTCAGAACTGGAAAGGCTTTAGAGCACAGACTGTCACCTTAAAAAGCGTTCGAGCTGGAAGGGACCTTCAGACGCAGACCATCATCTGGGAGGGACTTTAGAGCGGGGAACGTCCAAACTGGGCGGAACTTTGGATCCCAGAATGTTGGAGTTGGAAGGACTTTCCAACACAAAATGGATGAGCTGGAAGGATCCTCGTTAATTCCTTCTTGGACAAACAAAGAAAACGGGGCTGGGGAGGCTGATCCAGGGCGGCCCTCCCTCAAGCTGCCATCCTCCGGGCAGTGAGCTGCCACGTTCCTCTCAGAAGAGCCCACCATTCAGGCAAAGCCAGTCTGGGGGTCTTCAAGAATAAAGAGTGGGCTGGTAACTCACGCCCTCCCTTTACCGCTAATCCCCTCTACAGGACACATAACCCTCCCCAAGTCGGCTCTGAGCGGCCATCCTATGGGCACGTCAAGGTTCTGATCCAAAGCTTGCCCGGCAAACCCCATCGACGGAGCTCGTGTCCCGCAGCCAAGAGGGCGGCCCTCGGAAGGCTTCTCAGCGTTTCCAACACACTCTGGCCAGCCTGGGAAGCTCAGCCATAGTCTCCTTCTCCCTGATCTCATCCTCTCCGGGCAGTCCGGGCTCTCTAATTAGGGGCTCTGATTTCCATTTACAATAACAGTACTTGATTGACAGTCACACCAGTCGGCTCCCAGGCCTGTGGGAAAGGGTCCTGGTGATTTATGGACCTTCTGCTGGACTGTCAACAATGACTTCAGTGAGACACATGGAATAAATAAGGGCTTGTTCAGAAATCAGACATTTGCAAGAAACTGGAAACAACTTGAAATAAACCATTTGGAAATGATAATGTGCTTCATTAGGAGGGAGAGAGCTTTACTCTGTCTATCGGAACCGATGGGGAAAAATGGGAGAAGCGTTTGTAAATGTCATCGGAGAGAGCGACAAGATAGCTCGCAGTCGCTGTTGGAGACCCTGGTCGCCGCCTGTCCGGTCCCTCGTGACTCCGATGATCCGAGACACGAATGGGGCCTGAGTAAGCTTCAGCCAGTGAGCTAACACTGCGATGCCAAGATTCTATATTCCTCGGTGGTCAAGCATTTATTAAACACTTACTGTATTCCAATTGTTGGAACTAGGACAAAGTGGAAACATCCTCGCCTTCTAAGGGTTTGACAATCTCTGGGAAAAACAGCACATACAAATGCTCCAAGACAACTAATATGTTCTACACTCTCATCAAGCCCTCTGCTCTCTCTAAGTCACAGAATTAGAGCTGGAAGGGACCTTAGAACTCAGAGAGAAGGGAAGAGAATAAACATTTATTAAGCACCTACTATATTCCAACATTAGGAATACTAGAACAAAATGGAAATTTCCCTGCCTTCTAAGGGTTTAACAATCTCTCTGGGAAAAACAGTACATACAAATACTCTGACAACTAGTGTGTTCTATACTCTCACCAAGCCCTCTTCTCTCTTTAAGTCACAGAATTAGAGCTGGAAGGGACCTCAGAACTCAGAGAGAAGGGAAGGGAGTAAACAACAGTTGAAGATTCTCTGGATCCACACGCCCTGCCTCCACAGGAACCCTTAGGGCAAGAGGTCTGGAATCCCCATCACCCCAGGGTGGTAACGAGCTTTCTTCTCTTTTTAGCTTTGGCTCCTGTGCCCCAAACTACACATGAAGCAAAAACAACAACAAAATAACAAGAGCCCCATTGACGGGGTTTGGGAGCAGTCCAGGGGTCATCCACATGGTGGAAAGAGGGTAAAGCAGATGCTCTCCAAGGCCCCTCTCCCAATCTAAGGGGCAAAAATCGCGAGTCCAAGATTCTCAGATTGTGCAGTTCTGTTTTCTTATGGGGCGAGGCAGTGTAGACCAGGACAAAGAAAATGGTGGCCCAACGTCAACAATGACGCTGATGAAAAGGAGGAGGACAAAGGGGAGGAGGAAGAGGAGACGTTAGGAAAGCCAGGCCGAATCGAGCCTCGGCCACTTCCGGGCTGTGTCATCTAGGGACTTCTCAGGCCCCATGTTACCCTGAATTCGCTGTCCTTCCCCAACTTCCTCATCTCTGTGGAAAGAGTCAGCATCCTTCCAGTCTCCCAGCTTGGAGACTCAGCAGGAGTCCTGGATGCCTCCCCCTCCCTCAAATCCCATAAATGTGATCAGTCCCGCAGTCCTGCCTTTTCCATCCCCTAGAGCAGGCTTTCAGCTCCCGCTCTCAGCCTCTTCCCAGGGCTCCCAGTGGCCTCTTAGCCATCTCCCCCCCTTGAATCTCTCCAAACTGCTGCCATAATTTTCCTTAAGGGCAGCCGGGACTATGTCACACCCTACGCCTCTGTCCCTACTGTCACTGGGCTCCATCCAGGCCACCTGTCCTCCTAGCTCCAGTGGACACCTCTCCACCTCCCCATTCCAAGTTCCGGCCAGACCGGCTCTCCTCACAATACCCCAGGCCCTTGACTTGGACATTCCCTCTGTCTTTCCTCTCCCTGTTCCTTACAGAGCCCTTGCTTCCCTTAAGGTGCAGCCCAGGCCCCCTGTCCCACAGGACACGGTTCCACTGTTTGGGCCCTCCCTCCCCGTGATAAAGAACTTTGTATGTTTATCTTCTTTTGTTTTATTTTGTTTGGTCATTTCCAGTTGTGTCCGATTCTCTGGGCCTCCAGCTGGGGTTTTCTTGGCAAAGATAACGGAACCGTTGGCCATTTCCTTCTGCAGCTCATTTTACAGATTAGGAAAATGAGGCAAACAGGGGGAAGTAACTTGCCCAGAGTCACACAACTATTGAGCGTCTCAAGCCAGATTTGAACTCATGAAGGTGAGTGCTCCTGACTCCAGGCCTGGTGCTCCGCGCACTCTGGCGCCCCCTAGTGTCCAAATCACTTCACACTTCAGCTCTACATCTTTATAGCCATCCTTGCTGTCTTTTCTTTTTTCTTTTTTTAAACTTTTTATTTTCAAAACATACGCACGGATAATTTTTCAACATCGACCCTTGCATAGCTTGTGTTTCAGATTTTCCCCTCCTTCCTCCACCCCGTCTCCTAGATGGCGAGAAATCCAATATATGTTATATACGTTAAAATGTATGTTAAATCTAATATATGTAAACATATTTATACAATTCTCTTGCTGCACAAGAAAAATTAGATCACAAAGGAAAGAAAATGAGTAAGAAAACAAAATCTTGCTGTCTTTTCCATAGGAACATAAACCTAGAGTACACAGGAGTTTAAGCAATGGCTAATAAACTGATTGACCTTGGGCAAGTAACTTATTCTCCCTCAGCTTCCTCATCTGTAAAATGGGACAACAGTGGGCTTGTTGACAAAAAACCATCAAATTTAACATTTATATTCTGTATATAAGCACACACACACACATAAAGCAAATGCTTTACAGACTTAAAGTGACAGAAACACTTTTTATATATCATTATATACTATACATAATGTGATTTTGTTGATATGTTAAATTATATAATGTGCCATTATCATGCTTATGTGACATCATTCGTAGTTTTTTGTCCTTGTTTTCAAAGGGGAGTGATGACATCTCGGTTGACTTCTTGGTTTGTGCGTGAATTGGATTTAAGCGAGTCGAGGCTGCCCCAAATCATCAGCCGCACTCTCTCCAGAGCCACTGGGGTCCGGGAGCAAGATCAAAGCAAAGGACGATGGACCAGGGGGCAGTGGGTAGCCTGTTAAGGCCTCAGTTTGTCCGTGGCGACACCCATTCAAAGACTAAGGGCTAGGGAAGGTGAGGTGAGGGTATTTACAATGTGATGTCGTAAGATTATAACAGAGAACATGAACTTAGGAACAAGGGACTAGACCCGGGTTCAAAATCTGCCTCTGACACTCGGTAGCAGTGTGACTTTAAGCCTGTCATTTAACTGACTCTGAGCTTCAGCTTCTTTATTAGGAAAACAGAATAACTAGAACTTAGCATAGTTTCAACCCCCAGTGGTTGCTGTGAAAGTGCAAAGAGGATTAAAAAAAAAAAAAAAACAATTAGAAGGCTCCTGAAATTATCCAGACAAGATGATGGAGATCTTCATGAAGGTGGCGGCTGTGTGAATGGAGATCTAGCCATCCATCATCTATCCATCCATCCATTTGCCCATCTCTGTGTCTATCTATCCATTATCTATCTATCCATCCATCATCTATCCATCTATCCATCCATCTGTCTGTCTTTGTGTCTATCCATTATCTATCTATCTAGTCATCCATCCATCTATCCATCCATCCATCTCTCTGTCTTTGTCTATCTATCCATTATCGATCTAGCCATCCATCCATCCATCCATCCATCTATCCATTTGTCCATCTTTGTGTCTATCTATCCATTATCTATCTATCCATCCATCATCTATCCATCTATCCATCCATCTGTCTGTCTTTGTGTCTATCCATTATCTATCTATCCAACTGTCTGTCTTTGTGTTTATCTATCCATTATCTATCCATCCATCCATCTATCCATTGGTCTCTGTGTCTATCCATCCATCCATCCATCCATCTGTCTGTCTTTGTGTCTGCCTATCCATCCATTCACTCATCACCTATCTACCTATGTGTCTATCTTTCTATTTATCTGTCTGTCTCTATCCACACATCTAACTATGTATCTCCATATCCATTTCTCTCTTCCATATAAAAAAGTGTATTTTTATGGCCTTTAACATCCCAGAAGAACGTAAGCTCTTATTATTCAGCTATAATTTTGAAGTTTTAAATTTTAAAATTAAAGTTTTAAATTCTCTGATTAAAGATACAACAAGCAGACATTGATTAATAAGTGCCTGCTGCCATTCCAATAGACTTGGGATGGAGAGAGCCATCCGCGTCCAGAGGGAGAACTGTGGGACGGAATGTGGATCACGGCATCGTGTTTTCATCTCTGTTGTCGTTTGTTGCTTGTTTTTTTTTCCTTTCTTGTGTTTTCCCCCTTTAGATCAGATTTTTCTTGCGCAGCGTGACAAATATGGAAATATGTTTAGCAGAATTGTACATGTTTAACCTATATCGGATTACTTGCTGTCCTGGGGACGGAAAGGGGGGGAAAGGGAGAAAAATTGGGAACACGAGGTTTTGCAAGAGCTGAGTGCTGAAAAGGATCTTTGCATGGATCTGGAAAAATAAAATACTATTAAAAAATAAGTGCCCGTTATGTGCCAGGCTGCTCCCACGCATGGGGACGCGAGTCCAAATGTGACAAAAGGCATCGTACGGAAAGTGTCAGCCGTCGGCTGAGGGAAATAACACGTGTTTACGGAGGAGTCGGTACCCTGGGATTCGGAGCAAACCGGCAACGGGAGGAATCCATCCCAGGAGATGAAAGGGCTCCGACTGGACCCAGAAGAGAAGTTGGGGATCTAAGAGGAAAGGAGAAGAGGGATGTCCAGGCATGGGAGGTACTGCCTGTGCAAAGCAAAGAGGTAGGAACTGGGTCTAGCCTGGACTTGGAATACAGATTATGGGAAGGGGACTGATCAGTCCATAAAGTGAGGTTAGAGTCAAGCTTTTACCAATCATAATAATAGCTCTTATACAGGTCGTCGAGGTTTGCAAAACACTTCACAAATGTTACATCGTTAGATTTTCACGATAACCCTGAGAAGTAGGTGCCGTATTGGCCCCCTTTTACAGATGAGGAAACTGAGTCAGACGGGCACACAAGTTAGTAAATATCTGAGGAGGGACTTGAACTCAGGTTTTCCCATCTCTAGACCCAGAACTCTCTCTCTACTATATCCCCTACCTAATTGCCCTTTATGATTCTAAGGTGTTAGGTTCTGTAGTTCTAAGATTTTCCTAATTATAAAATTATATTATATAATATAAATTTATGAAATAAAATTCTATTTTATGATTGCATAACTGTAAGATTTTGTAATTACGACTCGAAGGTTTGGGGAATCCCAAGAGTTTGGAATATTCTTCAAATATTCATGTATTCAAATCTCTTCTAGATTTATGACTCTAGGTTTGAAAAGTCTATGTCTAAGCTTCTGCCTTGACGCTGTAGCTGTAAGAGTCTCTCATTCTAAGACTTCGAGCTTCCATGACTCTCTGATTGTGTGATTTGGGGTTTTTTGGTTTGTCTTATTTTGGTGAGGCAATTGGGTTAAGTGAGTTGCCCAAGGCCACACAGCTAGTAAGTTTCAAGTATCTGAGGCTGAATTTGAACTCGGATCCTTCCAGGCCGGTGCTGTATCCACTATGGCGCCACCTTGCTGCCCGCAACTCTCTATAAAATCAGTAACTGAACGTCCCAGCTCCTGCTTAAGCCCTCACCAGCTCTACCCGGACTACTAATTGCGACGATCCACTCTCTTTCCCCTCCAATCTATCCTCCACATGGCTACAAAGAAATGTCCCTAAGTCCCAGGTCGGACCATGGCTCTCCCTTAGTCAACCACCGTCCTCCTCTAGGACCAAACAGAAAACATTTTGCCACTGAGAGCCCTCAGAAGGCCTCGTCCGGGCCCGTCACACACCCTCCGTCCCTTCGGTCCCACCGGAGGGGCCGGGCCGAAGCTCAGCGTCCGTCCCTCTGGGCCGAGCCGGGCCCCGCCGCCCGCTCCGTCTGTGCTCTCAGACATCCCTGTCCCCCCGGAGGGGGCCGGGAGCCTTGCTGGGACTCCCCGCGGCCAGGTCGTTAAGAATATACTGCATTTATAAACTCTGCCCCACTTTACGAGTCTCTCGCTGTAATTTCAACATAAGCCAGTAATTGGAAAATCGACATAATTCTGGAAGGATGTGTGCCGGGCTTAAGAGAACACTGTGATTGCTAATTGGAGTCCAAGCTGACCTTGTAAATCGGACCCAAACACGGGCACCTAATTACAAACTTTTTGGAAACCAGCACTGTATGTCTTTACATTATTTTTGGCTGGGCTTTTACTGAAATCATTCCTCTGTTACAAAGTCCATAAATCTTTGCTTTCCCCGTGACTGATGAAATGTTGCAGGCAAAGTGCTGGCGGGCCCAAAATAAATAGTGGGTTTGGCGGGCACCCCACCCTCCGAGAAGAAGGCTAAGGGGTATGGGAGGGGGGCGCTAGCTCGGAGACAGAGCAGGTACGGACTCCAGACCTCAGCCTCCCGGAGCCTCGAGAGGCGACCGTCTCCAACGCCGGGCTCTATTTTCGGGGTCCGGAGCCCGGGCTCGCGGCTGCGTCCTGCGCAAAAAACAACCTCGGAGGTATTCCGGCCCAGACTCTTCTTCCCACACACCCTCATCCAAAGCAGCCGGACCCACAATCAGTGTTTCTCCTTATTTAAAAAAGCGGCTTTTATTGATGTTTTGTTTATACATCACTCCCTTCTACAGATGAGGAAACTGATGTGAGAAGCAACAAAAAGTCCTTTTCTCCCTCCTTCCAGAACTCTCATTTATGATAGTTTTTTAAAGAAAAAATTCAATTAAACTGATCATCTGAAAAAAATCTGACCTCCTCTGCCACGTTGCACATCTATGGACCCACTTCTGCCCACGTGAGTGCAGGGAGCTTCTCTTCGTGGGATCTTTCTACATCAGCAGCTTCCATTTTGGCTGGATCTGAGCCGGAGGGGGCCTGGATCACCAGGATCGGATCTCGGAGGACGCGGAATCCGCTCTCACCCTGACCTGACAAGCTCGGCCCTTCCTCTCACCATCCACTGAAGTCTAATCTCGCCCACTCATTTTGCAGATTGGGAGACTGAGGCCCAGAGAGGGCAAGTGCCACGCCCACAAACACAGAGGAAACTGGGAGCGGAGAACGTGCTCCCCAGAGTTCAGTGATCTCATCTCTTCCCCGTCTCCCAGGCCACTCGGGCCACTTAAGAAACACTTGCTAGACACAGGCAGGTCGCTCTAGCCCAGAATCCCACAGGGTTGGGAGGAACCTCAAAGGCAACAAGGTCGACCCGTATTAGAAGGAACCCCCAAACCACATCTCCTAAGGGGCCACTGTGGGATATTTCTGAGGGATGCTTTTCCTTAAATGGGGCTGAAGTCAGTCTCTGACTTATTCACAAAAATAAAAATCGTGTTTGGGGATATTCACAAACTGCTAGTTTGTGTGTGTGTGTGGGGAACTCGGGCCAAGGAGAACCGGTCAAAGACTTGAAGACAAGTCGGCCCTTATCGGCTGCGTGACTCTTTATATATTATATGAAATGTATGTTATACAAAATATAAAATAACAAAAAGTGCCTCAGAGAGGAGCTAACCCAAACCAGGAGCCTTCATTTCCCCAGCTGGGATCGAAGGCTTCCGAGGTCCCTTCAAACACAAAATGAAGGATCTCTTGTCACCCCAAGTCTTCTCTGCTGAGGGTTAAATATCCCCACTTCCTTCAGCTGATCTCTGTATGGAACAGTTGGAAGCTCTGGCCTCTCATTTAAGTCAACAAGCATTTATGAAGTACCTACTATGTGCCAGGCTAAGTAGGGATACAAAGAAATAGCATCGTGAGCAAAAAAGTTTTCAGTAGAGTTCCAGCCTACCCTCGAGGAGCTGATCGTCTGATAGGAAGACGAGTCAGTTATAAACAGATACTAAGCACCTACTATGTGCTGGGTACTGTTCTAAGCACTAGGGACACAATGAGAGGCAAGAGTCCCCAACAAGCTGTCTCGGGAGAGACAACACGCTGACAACCCTGTACGGCACATGATGGCCGGGACCCGGGGGCCGGCCTCGGGAAGGCCTGGACAGTAACTATGGCCGGGAAAAGCTTTCTGCAGCACGTGGGGCTGGGAGGAGGCTAAGCTGGTGAGAGCCTCCTAGAGAGGGTCAGGCCATGGGACCATCCTGCTCTCCCTAGATCTGTTGACCCCGCATAGTGTACTTGGGAAGTGCAAGTTTTTAAATTTATCCCAATTCACTTCATTTCATGAGGCTCAATCCCTTGTTCCAATTGTCAAGATATTTCTGGATTCTGACGGCCATCCCGGGCATTTGCCATCCCTCTTCCCCCTCCCCCCCCCCCCTCCGATTTGGTGCTGTCTGCACATCTGGAACCAGACATTTTTAAACCCTTAAAGGGCCCAGGGCCCAGCGCAGTTCCCTGGAGCACAGGAACGGGACCTCCTTCCAAGCCAACAAATTCCCAGTTTGTGCCTGGCCCCCGGCCGCTCTCCTTCCCCGATCTGTTCCTATTATCCCCAAGAACAGCAAGACAGGCTCCGGGCCACAGAGTGCAATGGGTGAGGGCCATCACCTCACTAAGCCTCAGACTCCTCATCTGGGAAATGGGGGTAACCATGCTTGCATTATGGAAATGCTGTTCAACTCGCCTCGAAAACATGTTACATCCAAGGCCTAAAAGAACAACAATTCTAGTAAAAGCATTACTAGAATGCTTTTTTTTTTTTTGGGGGGGGGGGGAGTGGTTCTAGACCCCTAAGATTTCAGCGCTATGTGGAATTCCCTGGGATCAAGGTGGCTTGCCCCGGTACAGACTGGTGACCCACATCAGGAATTTCTAACCTGGGAGAGCCTCAGGGGGCTCTGGGAAGGGAAGTCATGAGCCCGGGCTCACAGGCCGGCACGGGCCAAGGGAACTTAACTCCACTTTTCCTGATACGCCTGCCCTCTTGGAGCCACGGTAAGTAGTGAGGACACAAACACACACAGAATCCCATAAAATCTGATATGAAATATAGAAAAAAATATTATGTAAAAGATATCATAGGAAATACATGTTACATAAAATATTATAGAAAATATCTGAAATATATATAAATATTATGTAAAAGATATAATATGAACTGTTATAAAATATATGAAATATATATTATAGAAATTATTATATGAAATATATAAAATATCATGTAAAACAAATGATACATAAAATATTATATGAAATATATAATATAGATTTATTGTATTAAATATATAAAATTTCATATGAAACATGTTACATAGAATATTATGAGAAATATATATATTATAGAAAATATCCTATATTAAAAGTGCATGGAGAGGGGCTAACTAAAGCCAAACACTCCCTTGAATTTGAGCTGCATCAGTCAGTACTGGTTTTCTTTCCCAGAATGGAACTACCTGAGGGCAGACTTTGATTTCTGTCCTTGGGCCCGCTCTGCCGCCAAGTGGGCAGCGCAGTGCACGAGCACTGGCCCCAGACATGGGAAGACTCATCTTCCTCAGTTCAATCTGACCTCAGAACTTACTAGCGGAGTGACTCTGGGGTGACTCATCCCTTACAAGAATCTCCTTCTCTAATATCTCCAGTGTCTGGCGCACAGTAGGTGCTTATAAATGGCCGCTGACTGACCGGTACAAACACATCCGGCCCTCGCTCTCCCCAGGCTTCTCCCTTCTTTGTGCTTGTTTCAGGATGTCAAGGATTAGCCTTCAGTGGAGTGTCCTGGGCTGATCCCTGGTGGCCAGCCCTATGGTGGGAGCCTCTGAGCCTGCTTCCCACCTGATGGTTTCCTCCTGGTCAAGACAGAGCAGGATCTGTGTGAGTCTCAAATGCAATAATCTCTGGATGGCGCTTTGCAGGTGATACAGGATCATGGCTAAAGTTTGGGAATGGTGCGGGACATGGGGAGGACTGCTCGGGAAAGGGCCGACCTGGGCAGAAGGACCAGATCTGCTCCCAGCCTCACCAGGTGGTCTTGGACCAACCACTTCCCTTCCTGGTCCGCAGTCTCCTTCCCAACATGAGGGGACTGGACAAGGTGATGTCTGAGGTCCTGCCCAGCCCTGACATCCCCTGTTCTGAGCCCCCTCCCAGCCCTGACACCCCCTGTTCTAAGCCCTCTCCCAGCCCTGACACCCCCTGTTCTAAGCCCTCTCTCAGCCCTGACACCCCCTGTTCTAAGCCCTCTCTCAGCCCTAACACCCCCTGTTCTAAGCCCCCTCCCAGCCCTGACATCCCCTGTTCTAAGCTCCCTCCCAGATCTGACAACCCTTGTTCTAAGGTTCTAATGCTCTCTGTTCTAAACCCCTTCTCAGCTCTGACACTATTTTCAGGCCTCTTCCAGCCCTGAAATTCCACGTTCTAGAACCCTCCCAGTTCTGTCCCTCAGTTCTAAGGTCCCAGGGGCCCTCCCAGCTCTGACATTCTATGCTCCCGTCTCGCCACGGTTCTGACATTGTCGCAGCTGGATTCGGCGAGCGCCCCTGCGGTCAGAATCCCCCCAAAAAGCCCCACAAAGGGGGGGTTCACCTCTTCCTCATTTGGCCACCAGGTGCTGTGCCTTCAGAGGGGGCCCTGCTTGGGAGATCTCGAAAAACTGTTTTTCTTGTCCTCCTCTTCCCTTCCCAAACAGAGCGAGGCCTCTCGGCATTCCCGGCACACATGCTCGGAGCGGGATGATGTGTCCCTGGCCCCGTTCCTTCCTCCTTCCCAAGTGGGCCGGCAAATGGGGGGGGGCCGGTTAAAGGCCTTAATGAGTCACAGAGAGGGGCATGGCACACGCATCCACTGGAAAAGAATCCCGTCCCCCGGGATCTCCAAATAAATCATGTGAACGTACCCAAACACGAGCTTTATTTTTGTAAATAAGGCCATGTGGCAGTTTAAAGGGAGGAAGAAAAAGTTGGGTGCCCCCCCCACCCGCCCTGATGGTTTTCTTAGAAGTCCAATGTGTCCTGCGTGATGTGCGGCCGCTCCCACACTCCCAGATGGGCCGGCTCCGCTCCCCTGGCTCTGAGGGGCCCCAGGCAGCGGCTCTCCGGGCAGCCCCCAACCAGGTCCCGAGCTCCAGCCCGAGCCACTCTGCCCGAGTGCAGGCCAGGCCCACCTCAAGGGAAGCCTGGGGACGACCTGGGCCTAGAGCCGCGGCCCAGCCGGCCCGCTTTACAGCCAAGGAAACTGAGGCCCCCAAGGCCACAGAGTGATCTGTCCCAGGGAGGCAGGATTTAAGTGAAAACCCAGAAGGCCTCCTGCCTTGGGGTGTTCCACTGAAAAATGAGGGAGGTGAGCTAGAGCAAGTCCATGCTTCAAGGAGCACTTATTAAGCACCTAGTGTATGCCGGGCATTTAAGGCAATATTAAGAACCTAATAAGTACTTATTAAGCACCTAATGTATGCCAGACACGTAAGACAATATTAAGACAACTTAATAAGTACTTGTTAAGCACCTAATGGCCAGACATTTAAAGCAATATTAACAACCTAATAAGTGCTTGTTAAGCACCTAATGTATGCCAGACATTTAAGACAATATTAAGATAACTTAATAAGTACTTATTAAGCACCTAATGTATTCCAGGCACTGTCTTAAATGTTTAGGACACAGAGAATAAAAACAAATTTTGTTCCCAAAGACGAAGGACTAAGTTCCCAGTCAGCGTGCTCAAGCAAGCAATGAGGATTCATTAAGCACCTATGATATGTAGGCACAGGACACAGGAAAAAAACCATCCTTGTTCTCCAGGAGCAAGGACTGAGTTCATATCCAGCATTATCAAGTGACCAATCTATTACACGCCTTCTACATACAAAGCACTATTCTAAGGCCAAGGATACGCAGACGGGAGCCTCTGTTCTAACACGACTTGAGGCCTGGCTCGGGGCCCACTTCCCTGACCAGATAAGCCCCCACTAGCCTTCCTCTTCCCCCCATCCTGGATGCCTGCACCCCTTCACTGCGCCGGCTGGAGAGTGTGGTAGACTCGAGTTCCAATTCTGCCTCCGATATTTATTAGTTTGCATTCGAGCTACTTTGTCACTCAGCCTCAGTTTCCCTATCTGTAAAAAAAATGGAAACCGTATTCGCTGGTGCCTTCCAGTTAGAGATTTATGGCTCTGCCCTCCATTTTACTGCCCTGTGGAGTTACTTAGCAAAGTCACTTGTAAGCCTTGGGAAGGAGCTGTGGATGAACAACAAGGAGGAAGATGGGCCTGAGCCATCTGAGGAAACGTGCCGGCCTTGCAGGGACCTCAAGATGCTTCTGGCTGCCGAGGCTCAGGATCTGAGCGGCCTAGAACTTCAGGCAGGGCTCAGAATGTCCCAGAGGGCCCCAGAATAGCCCCAGTAACAACTGGCTCCCATGTGAGGAAAGAAACATCACAGGCGGGCCAGACACCAATGTGAGAGGAGGTCACAAAAGTGATGGAGACGGAGGGGCACAGGGGAGCCGTAGTGCATGCAACGGCCTTGAATGCCAACATCAGGAGTGCATTCTGCCGGGAGACTTACACAAAAGCGTAAAGAGCAGAGTAATGAAGTCCAAAAAGCTACGTGGGCAAAGACTCAACAATGGAAAGTAAAGAAGAACCACAAAAGAAAAAACCCAAAGTAAAAAGAGAATTTGAAAAGTCATAGAGGACAAAGAAGTTTGCAGAGGCTGCAAGTCCCCAAATGGAAGAAGTGCCTTTATTTTCAGACTTTTAAAATGCGTTGATTAGTTTTGCGGATTTTTTTTTTCACTTTTGTCTTTTTTTTTTTCTTTTAAGAAATAGTCCGTTATATGAGATGCTGTCGGGGAGGGAGGAGGTTGAGGGACACAGAAGAAAATGGGGGTGACAGAAAACGGTAACAAAACTATTTTTAAAAAGGAAAAACTAGGAGGAATGCTGCATGGCACGGCTCTGAAAAGAAAAGGAAGAAAAGAGGGTTATTGAAGCAGTTAAAAAAACAGGCGAGCATAAGATAGGAGCGAGGAAACCCAGACCAGCAGGGCGGCGCTCAAAGTTAGACGCTGGATCGGACGGTAGATGCGCAAGTTGATGGTAGAGGCTGGATTTGGCAGATACATAAAAAGTAAGTTACACATGACAGGACCCCCCCCCGCCCCGGTCCAGGTATAATCCAGCTGCATATAGAGAGACCTCCATGAAAAATCCTCTCCTTTTCTGCTCCGTTTTGTGTGGGGTGTGGCGTTTGGAACTAAAAGAAGGGAAGGCATTTTTAGAGGGAGCCCGGGCTGTGTTCGGCAGACGACAGGAAGCCTGGAAAGTGGCCCTGGGCAGGGAGCCGTTAAGGACCTAAGAGGTCGGCCAGTCCCAGGCCCACAGGGTCCGCTTTGGGCCCGAGTTATCGGCCAATCCCTGAATTCTGCTAAATTCTGATGTCTCGCCATCCATCCCCAAGGAAGTCACGAGAGGGTATCGGAAGCCTTGAGATCCCCATCGCCTGAGTCTCCAGCGCTCCCCAAAGCTGCCTTCACCGAATCTGACGTGGTTTCGTCTCACCGTGGACCCCCAGACTGTTGCCGCTTTGGATGCAGCCTTGGAGAACAGGGTGGAAGAGAAGAACGGAAGCACGGCTCTTCACTGAGCTCTTTATGCTGCCCTCTTTCTTCTTTTTTATTTCTTTTTTTTTTTTTTATGCAGTTCTTATATGGTTGGTTCTCTGGGTGAGGAGGAGAAGGGATACTGAGAGCCGCCACGGGGACATCAAAACCAAAAGACATCAGGAAAACTCGTTAAAAAGTTATTTGCTTTAATTACCTAGCTGGACATGAATGAAATGAGTCAACAGGAACAAAGGAGTTTAATATATGCTTGTGAGCATCCCAGAAGCACGGAATACCCGGAATATCCCGTTCCCTCCCCCCAAATAATCCAGACCAGCGTTCTGCTCCCGTCTGGAACCGCTCTGCAGCCACTGCGGCCCACCCTCTTCCTCTGGACCTCCCGCAGGCTCCCGGGGGTCCCCCAGGTCCCTCCCTCCAGTGACCCCTCAGCTCCCATGGACTCCATCATCTCTAGGCGGGCGATCTCAGAGCTGTTTGTCCAGCCCTAACCTTGCTCTGTTTTTAATTCAAAGTCACCTTGATCCTCACTTTCCCACACACACTTCTAATCTGTTGCTGAGGCCTGTGCATTTTACCTTAAAGGCCCTGCCCAGCCCCTGCTCCCCAATGTCTGCTGGGAGGGAGCGGATCTCCGCTGGGACTTAAAGTTCCCATGAAGCCCTCTCCTCAGGGGGACCCGTGACGCTGGTCTTCCTGAACAAGGCGCGCCGTCTCCTGACTGAGCCCTGGCTGCCCCCGAGCCAGGGAGCGTCCCCCTGCTTAAGGCTATCCTCGGGTTTCTGGAAGACCCAGCTCCCCCCTTTTCCGAGGAACCTTCCCCCCTCCCTAGGAAGTCTCCATCGGGCCCCGTCTCCGGCTGATTTGTGCTGCTATCACCACGGAGGGCCTTCCCCCAGTCACTCCCCCGGGAGAGCCCAGGCCCTGTGAGACGCCTGGGCTGTGTCTGAGGGGAAGGAGGCTGGCCCCGAGCCTGGAGAGGAGCTGTAATGGGGGGCTCCATCAGAAGGAGATCGGGGAGACGGCCGGGGGTGATCCCACCTACTGTGGGAGCAAGAAGCAGGTGGGGAAGTCTGGCCTGCACAACGGCTCCAACACCGAGCTGGCCAGCAAGGAGGGGGCTTCAAGGGCTCAGAGTTGAGAGGGCCCAAGCGGGGGGGGAGGGGACAGGATGTGGTGGGAGGGACTTTAGGTTGTGGGATACAAGAGCTGAGGAGGGGGAGAGGATGAAACACAGCGGGGCAGGGCGGCAGGGCCTGAGGGGGACCCCTGGGAAGGCCCTCAAAGCCCAGAACATACGAGCTGAGGATGGGGGGGCAGAGAAGTCAGAGCTGGGAGGGATGTCCGAGCAGGGCCCATCAGCATGGAGATCAGGCTCCGAGCACACACTGGGGCCTGGCAGGGACCATAAAGCCCACATGGAGGGAGCCGGGTCGGGGCTGGAAGAGTCCGAGGCTCCGGAGCCCAATCCATTCATGTCCGAGGGGGGCGCTGATGCGGCCGGCGGTGACTCGCACCCAGGCGGGCTCGGACATGGGCCGGGGATCTCCGGACTGGATCCCACGCCCCCATTTACGGAGCAGACAGAAAGGCCGGCAGCACTCCACGACTCTCCTTTGAGTTCAGGGATCGGGCCCTTGTTTCTAGGTCTCCCAGCACCATGTACAGAATACACAGTCAGCACTTAATAAATGCTCAGTAAAACAGAGGCGTCTCACTGAGCATCCGACCAGGCCTGGAGGCCCCCCCGCCATCGCTCTGCCCAGACGCCGGCCTGATGCCTTCGGCCGGGCTGACCGAGGGGAGGGCGGTGCCCCCGGGCCCACAAACGGGGCATTCAGGCGGCCGCCCCGCGCTCCACCCCTCCCGCCGGCAGTCCCGGCCCGGGCGTCTCCCTGGAGCAGAAGCGGCCTCCGTGCCCGGGGAAGCCTCCCTGCTGGCCCTGCTCGCTGTCAATGGCCCTCCTTATTAGAGTCCAGACTAAACTCTCCACCTTCCAATACAATCGAGTAAACATTTCCCCCGAGCGTCGGAGCCATCGCAAACACCCCGGGAACGGCTGGCACTGGGACGGCTCCTCGCCCCCGCCCGAGGTGAGGGCCCGAGACGCCCCCCTGCGCCCGGGCCAGAAGCCAGGCTGGAGGAGGGGGCTCGCCGGCACAAGCCGTCACTCAGGCTTCGGGATGGGCTTCCTGAGCCAAGTCCCTACCTGCGAGCCGGGATGGAGCGTTGCGGGCCCAGAGCCGCCTCCAGCCTGGCTCTCTCCTCAGAGAGCGCCCACCAACGTGCCCTCGGGGTGCGAGGCGGCCTGGTCCTGGGGGAGGGGCTGCCCTGCCCGACCCAGGCTCCCCACCTTGGGCGGAGTGATTGTGTCCATTCCACAGATGGGAAAGCCAGAGGGGAGCGAGGGGAGCGGGGTCAGAACGGGGTCAGAGATGGGCTCGTGGAGGCCCTTAGCAAAGCTTCCATTCTCGGCCCAGTCTCTGAGCTCGTGGCAGCCCTTGGGAGAGGAAGGGGACCGGCCTCCTCTGGGGGCTGGGGCCGAGTCCCGGCCTCTCCTGGTTCCCCCCATCCCGGAACCTCCTCCGGCCCATCCTTCCTACCCCCTTCACGGTGGGGTCCCCCAAGACGCTTCTCTCCCCCCCTCAGAAATCGGGCCACGGCGCCTGCTGACGTCCCTGCCCACCGCCCGCCCGCCGGCTTCACCCTGTCTGCCCTGGAGGCCTCTCGCGCCCGCCCCTCCCGCCTCAGATCCTCACGACTCCTCCCCGGCCGCTGCCGGGCCTTCCTGCCTCAGGTCTCTCCTGAACACGGTCGGCTGCCGGAGCGATCTCCGTCCAGCGAGTCTGACCAGGTCCCTCCTCAGGGGGGAGGGGGCTCCGAACCGACCGTGAAGCTGGAGATCGGGCAGAAAACGTCTAACGTCGATGGTTCTCACCGTGACGGGCTTTTCAGGGTTAGCGCCCAAAGCCTTGTTCCTCTGCGGGTCCCAGCACAGTGACAGCGCGTCTGAGCTCCCGGGAGGTGGGCGAGGCCGGGCCCCCGACCGAGCCAGGGGCCCCTGGGGGCCGGGACACCCCGGGCCGAGCCGCCCGCCCGGGGCCACGGCCGCCTTCCCAGCGGTCCGCAATGTGGAGACAATTAGGGCCGCGGCGGCTCTGACGGAGGTGCTGAAGGCCCAGCGCACACCTCCTGCTCGGCCCCATCCTGGCTGGAGCCGTCTCCTGCCGCCTGAGGATCATGTAGCCGTTCCCAGGGAGCGAGACGGGGCCGCAGGTCTGGGGGGCCTAGGAAGCCCTGACCGGGAGGGAGGCCCTAAGTCATGGGGCCCAAAGAGAGACCAGGCCTGGGGAAGCATTCCCCAGGGAGAGCCCGCAGCTGGGAGGATCTGTCTCTGCCTCTCACTCACTCTCTCTGTCTCTCTCTCTCTCGGTGTGTCTCTGTTTGTCTCTCTGTGTGTCTCTCTCTCTGTCTCTCTGTCTCTCTGTGTGTCTCTGTCTCTCTCTCTCTCTCTGTCTCTCTCTCTCTCTGTTTCTCTCTCTCTCTGTGTCTCTGTTTCTCTCTCTCTGTCTCTCTATCTCTCTTTCTCTGTCTCTCTCTCTCTCTCTGTCTCTGTCTCTCTCTGTCTCTGTCTCTCTCTCTGTCTCTCTGTTTCTCTCTCTCTGTGTGTCTCTGTCTCTCTGTGTCTCTGTCTCTCTCTGTCTCTGTCTCTCTGTTTCTCTCTCTCTCTGTGTGTCTGTTTCTCTCTCTCTCTCTGTCTCTCTCTCTCTCTTCTCTGTCTCTCTCTGTCTCTCTCTCTGTCTCTGTCTCTCTGTTTCTCTCTCTCTGTCTCTCTGTGTGTGTGTCTCTCTCTGTCTCTGTCTCTCTGTGTCTCTGTCTCTGTCTCTCTGTGTGTCTCTCTCTGTCTCTGTCTCTCTGTTTCTCTCTCTCTGTCTCTCTGTGTGTGTGTCTCTCTCTGTCTCTGTCTCTGTCTCTCTGTGTGTCTCTGTCTCTCTCTCTCTGTCTCTCTGTGTGTGTCTCTGTCTCTCTCTGTCTCTGTCTCTGTCTCTCTGTTTCTCTCTCTCTCTGTCTCTCTGTGTGTGTCTCTGTCTCTCTCTGTCTCTGTCTCTGTCTCTCTGTGTCTCTCTCTCTCTCTGTCTCTTTCCTAGGGGAAGGAGAGTGGCCCAGCAGGGGGCGGCGGAGCACTGGGGCAGCCAGGCCGGGCTCCTCTGCTTATTAGAAACCTTACCTGCCCCTCCCCCTCTCAGGCTCCGGAGGCCCCCCGCCCCGATCCTCCCCCCGCGGCAGCTGCTCCCGCACTGGGGGCCTCAGAGCCCGGGGCCACGGGAGCAGACGGGAACGAGCGTTCGGCCTCCTCCCGATCCAGGGGCCTCGGTGGGAAGCGGCCCCCAACCAAGGGGCGCCTGTGGTCCATGGGGACAGGGACAGGTGGGATGGGGGCTGCAACGCTTCCCCAGCAGGGCCGGTGAGCCCCGGCAGGGAGGCCGCGTCAAGCGGTCAGGACGGGAGGCCCCAGGGAAGCCCGGCATTTCACAGGCATTCCAACCCCCCCATTTCACAGATGGGGAAACTGAGGCTCAGGGGAGCCTTCAAAGTGACACAGAATTTGAACCCAGCTCCTGTGAGCGGCAGCTGCTCCCGCACTCGGGGCCTCAGAGCCCGGGGCCACGGGAGCAGACGGGAACGAGCGTTCGGCCTCCTCCCAATCCAGGGGCCTCGGTGGGAAGCGGCCCCCAACCAAGGGGCGCCTGTGGTCTGTGGGGACAGGGACAGGTGGGATGGGGGCTGCAACGCTTCCCCAGCAGGGCCGGTGAGCCCCGGCGGGGAGGCCGCATCAAGCGGTCAGGACGGGAGGCCCCAGGGAAGCCCGGGTCCAACCCCCCCATTTCACAGATGGGGAAACTGAGGCTCAGGGGAGCCTTCAAAGTGACACAGAATTTGAACCCAGCTCCTGTGCTCCAAAGTCCCTCCACAGCACCACGCGTCCTCCCGTACACTATTCTCCTTTCCCAAATACCGCCGCCATTTCTAGAAAGTCCACAGTCTCTTCATCCTCAGCACCACCATGGGCCAGTGACTCCACGGGTGGGGGGAACTCCCAGGAGAGGCGATCCCCTCCCCCACGGGGCTAGCCCCTTCTCTGGACTAATCCTCCCGAGAGCCCATCTGGGTCGGAGCCGGCTCTGATCCAGGCTTTCCCTCGGCCCCCTCGGCTTCCTCTCCCCATGCACGAGACCCGGCTCTCAGTGGGGTTCCCAGGTCCGCCGAGGCCCTTGTCCCAGCAGCTGAGTCACCGGCAGCTACAGCTGTTATACCCATTTTAGAGATGAGCAAGTTGGGGCTTGGCGAGGCAGCCCCCCAGGAGCCAGGCCCACACGCCTTCTGCTCCCTGTTCAAAACCTGGATTCTCAGACTCACTTATCGAGCCCCTACGTGTGTGGGGGAGGGAGGCAGGAAGCGGCCCCTGCCCTCACAAAGCCCTGGGAGATCCACTTCCTGCGGGAAGCTGTGGGAACAGGCAGAGCTGATGGAGGCAATCTGGGAGGGCTTCCTGCAGGAGAGGGCATTCACAGGAGGCAGGGCCAAGGGGCTGTGGGAGAGTGACTTGCCCGGGGTCACACGGCTCCTAAGTGTCTGAGGCTGGATTTGAACTCATGACAACGGGTTTCCTGACTTGAGCACTCTGGGTACCGCAGCGCCTCCTAGTGGTCCCCAAAGTGTGATTTTACACAGATGGGGCGGGATTATCCCCACTTACAGAAGAGCCTGGTTACCCGAGGCTGGAGGACTGAGTCACTGAGGAAAAGGAGTCGGGCCTCCATGAGTGCAGCAGGACTCTGGTGGGGAGAGGGCCAGCGGGTCCCCCCTCTCCCATCCCCCCCCCCAGATTAATGGGATTACTAATTCTTTTAGGGATTCACAGAAATGACTCTCGAATGCAGTGAGCGGCTCAGGAGCCAGCCGGGAGCCCAGGGAGCCGCAGGACCAGAGGGAGGGCAGGGCGGCCGAAGGGGCTCCTCCCTCTGTCCTGGAGGGTCAGCTCTGAGAAAGGCCGCGGCCTCCAAGGGCCTTCCTGCCCCGCCCCCCGACAAAGCCCCCCCCCCCTGCTCCCGGGTCTCCCTGAGGATCACGAGCCCCCCCAACATCTCTGCATTTGCCCCCTCCCTGCCCCAACGCCACCGCCTGCTGGGGGCCTCCTCCCCCGCGGCCCCTGGAACTCCCCAAATCAGCCACCGCAGGGGCTTCTGGGGGATGAACCAGGGGCCCTTCTGGGAAGCTTCAGAAGCCCCCATCACGCCCCGTCAGACCCGAGGTCAGCTGGGTTTTCTGTCCTCCTACATGACTCGTTTCCCACCTCCACGCCTCGGCCCCCTCAGCCCCCTCGCTTACTGCCTGTAGCACGCGGCTCACCCGCCCGAAGCCCCCGCCCGCCTTGTATCTGACAACTTTGGGTTTGCGTTTCTTCACCTTATACGTATGGCGGTAGATGGACAGACAGACAGATAAATAACAAGACAGACAGACAGACAGACAAATAACAAGACAGACAGACAGATAAATAACAAGACAGACAGACAGACAGACAAATAACAAGACAGACAGACAGATAAATAACAAGACAGACAGACAGACAAATAACAAGACAGACAGACAGATAAATAACAAGACAGACAGACAGACAGACAAATAACAAGACAGACAGACAGATAAATAACAAGACAGACAGACAGACAAATAACAAGACAGACAGACAGATAAATAACAAGACAGACAGACAGACAGACAAATAACAAGACAGACAGACAGATAAATAACAAGACAGACAGACAGACAAATAACAAGACAGACAGACAGATAAATAACAAGACAGACAGACAGACAGACAAATAACAAGACAGACAGACAGACAAATAACAAGACAGACAGACAGACAAATAACAAGACAGACAGACAGATAAATAACAAGACAGACAGACAGACAGACAAATAACAAGACAGACAGACAGATAAATAACAAGACAGACAGACAGACAGACAGACAAATAACAAGACAGACAGACAGATAAATAACAAGACAGACAGACAGACAGACAAATAACAAGACAGACAGACAGATAAATAACAAGACAGGCAGACAGACAGACAAATAACAAGACAGGCAGACAGATAAATAACAAGACAGACAGACAGATAAATAACAAGACAGGCAGACAGACAGGCAGGCAGGCAGACAGACAGGCAGGCAGACAGGCAGACAGACAGACAGACAGGTGTATGTACGTGTTTACAGATGTCTGTCTTTCTCTGCTGTTCTCCGACCTCGCCCCCTCCCCAATAAGCGGAGTGCCTGGCGTATAACGGGCCGCGGAGGGGCGCTGGCTCAGCATCAGGAGGCCTGAATGCAGACTTGGTCTCAGGCACTTCCTGGCCGTGTGACCCCGGGCAAGTCACTAGAAAAAAGCAGCGGTCTGGGCTTTTTTAGAGGCCCTTGGCCCGGTGCCCCGGCCGCGTGAGGCCGCATTGATGCGTATTCTTCCTCCCTCCTCCCTCGCCAGGGTCACACGGGGCTGAAATGTAAGTCCGGCCGTTCCGCCCTCCTGGGAGGCCGGGGCGGGCAGTCAGACCGGGGTTAAAGGCCCTGAAGGCTGGAGGCCGCCACCCGGATCCGGGCTCTGGGGAATTGGGAGCGGGGCCAGGCTATAAAACATTGCGGATGGACTCCCACTTTATCATTACCCATGTGAGAAAAATGTCTCGCAAGCATCCCGACACGAGAGCGCGGTAATCGCTTGCAGGCCTCGTAGGCGCTTTTAGCGGGCAGAGGGGGGAGATTTACGGCCCGCCTGACGGAACAAAGGGCAGCGGGGCGGGCGGCGGGTGTGCCGGACCCTTCCCAGCGCTGAGGGGCTGCCTCCGGCCCGAGGACACCAGCAGAGGCCGCAGGGGCCCTCAGCACCACTCGGAAAGGGTCGCCCTGGTCCCCAGGAGCCCGTGGTCCGGCTGCTCCCGAGCGGGCAGGGACCCCCCACCTGGCCGCCCAGCGAGGAAAAAGGAACAGGGGGGCGCGGCGAAGACCCCTCTCTCCCGAGTCTCTCCTTTCCATCTCTTCAGGTCTTTCCATGAGAAATGTATGCGAATGACCACTGTACTGGCCATAGGCGGTGTGTTATAAAGTGACGTGTCAGGGCCGGGGAAACAGGCCTTAGAATGGGGGATTTGGGGTTGGGAGGGACCTAGAACAGGGGGCGTCAGGGCCGGGGAAACAGGCCTTAGAACAGGGGATTCGGGACTGGGAGGGACCTAGAACAGGAGGCATCAGGGCTGGGGAAACAGGCCTTAGAACGGGGGATGTCAGGGCTGGGAGGGACCTAGAACAGGGGGCGTCAGAGCTGGGGAAACAGGCCTTAGAACGGGGGATTCGCGGTTGGGAGGGACCTAGAACAGGGAGCGTCAGAGCCAGGAAGAGGAATCTTAGACTAGGAAATGTCAGAGACACAATTCATTTGCTAGAAAAAGAAACCGAGACCCAGAATACTGAGTCTTACATAGAGTGGGTGCTTAGAAAATAATAAATGTTTATCAACTCTAATAAAAAAATTTAAATAAAGAAATCTAATGATGGTATTGAGAAAAGGCTCCGAGGGCCATCACCGTACAAAAGCTGTCAGAAAAGCCATCTCTGGCTTGGAAAATCTTCTTTTTCCAACTTTCCCAGACCTCTCTGCCACACTGTTCAAGGTCCCCTCCAATCTGTGACAGCTGAGGTTTGAAGGACCCTCCCTCACTCTGATACTCTAAGCAACCTTCCGGTTGTGCTGCTCTCTGCCCTGACATTGAAGGTACAGAGACTTTCATGGGTTCAAAGCATTTTCCCACAGACGACCTCATTAGGTTCCGGTGGCCTGTGACACAGGCAGGGCCCGGATCCCGCTGTCCGTCACCCAGCCAAGACAAAGAAGAAAGCAGGATCAGCGGCTTCCTCGAGGTCCCTCAGTGCCCCAGACGTCCCTCCCGTCCGAGGATTTGTGCCCGGGGAAGGAGCCTGGCTTTTTCGGGCTAAAACTTGGGCTTTCACAGAGTCCCAGGTTTCCCTCTTCCCCGGTAGGCTCCCGAACACACATGAATCCATACAGGGCAGGGAAGGGCGCACAAATGAAAACTGCTGTTATCAATCACCGACACGAAAAAGGCTGGCTTCATCAGGAAGCTTAACAAGAATATTGCTGGCAGGGTTTTTAAACAATATTTCATTTTATTGCCTTTTAATTTGACCAGAAACCTCAGCTCAGGACGGCCAAGTTATTTGGTTTCATGCAACTAATTAGTTCTACAGGAGGAAAAACGGCCCAAAAGAAAGAAAACCCCTGGTTGTTAAAAAACTGAGTCGGCTGAAGGGGGTCCGGGCAAGAACTGCTGTTTCATTTTCATGTTGTTTTATTGACTGGAGTCTTGGGGCTTTTTAAAAGCACATTTTTAAAAATTCGTTCAGATTTGGACACTTCATAAATATTCAATGAATGAAGGAAGGAACAAATGAGTGAATGAACTCTGGCTATAAGTCCGGGCTCTTAACCTCATAACTCAGGAAGAAGTCATGGAACCTAGAGAGCAAGAAGGGACTAGAGTCATTCTGCTCAATCGGGGGCTGGATGTCCTCTCACACCTTTTTACTGATAAGATTATGACATCCCTGAGTCTCAATGTCATCATTTGTAAAATGGGAATATTAACAATTAGATTGGCTGTCTCAAGGGAAAGCACTTTGGAAACACACATGAATGAGCTGTTCTAGAAACTTGGAACCTTAGGGCCAGAACAGGGATTAGAAGAGAGTCTGAGAGCAGGGGATGTCGGAGCTGGGAGGGGGCTTAGAACACGGGGTGTCAGAGCTGGGAGGGGTCTTAAAACAGGGGGTGTCAGAGCTGGGAGGGGTCTTAGAACAGGGGGTGTCAGAGCTGGGAGGGGGCTTAGAACATGGGGTGTCAGAGCTGGGAGGGGGCTTAGAACAGGGGGTGGGAGGAGGCTTAGAACAGGGGATGTCAGAGCTGGGAGGGGGCTTAGAACAGGGGATGTCAGAGTAGGGAGGGACCTTGGAAGTCCTCTGGGTCCCTTATTTTACAATTAGAAAAACAAAGACTCCCCGAGGAAGTTAACTTGCCCAAACTCAGACTGTTAGTGAGCATCCCGGCTGGGCTGGAGCCATGCTCTTGAAGCTCCAAGGCTTTTTTCCACTAACTGGGTAACTGCTCTCCAAAAGGACGGCGGAACCAACTAAAACACAGTCGTCCCTCACCGAGCTTGAGAAGAGCGGGGCCCGGAGATGGGCCCCGCCATGAATCAGAAGCTCCAGGTCTCCCAGGCCACAGGGCGTCCATCAGCACCCGCTTCCTCTAAGGCTCTCAGTGTGGCTCCGTGGAACAGGGAAGGGAGGGGACATTTATAGGAGGGCACGTGGCTTCTAAGATTGGCAAAGCCCCTTCCCCACAATAGCCCTCTGAAGGGAGCTGGCAAGGATCATTACTCCCACTGTACAAATGAGTAAACCGAAGCTCGAGAGGAATGGGGGTGGATCTGCTCAAGGCTCCCGACTCCAAGGCCAGGGCTCTCATCCCAAGCCCTCAATGACCCCCACAAAACAACCCGGCAAGAGACGCCGCCCTCCAACGAATCCCTTTTCTGAGACTGTGTGGGATGCGCCCTTCGGCCATCACCCGTCAATGGTCGCCCACAGCGGGTGGAGGGAAAGAGGCCGAGGTCATTCAGACTCCTTCCTGAGAAGCTCCCCCCTCTGCCGAACGGACCCCGTTAGGCGGCTAATTTCTGCCATCTCAGACGAGCGAAATTCCACTTGTCTGGGAGATCCCGCCTCGGAAAGACAGGGGCCTAATCTTGCCAGAGCCGGGCCCGTCCTCCTGGCACCAGGATTGCGCCTGGCCGTCCTCTGGACCAGAATGCAGATGAAGCTCCAATTTAATAAGGCTAAAATAACACGAGTTAAGTATGAAACATAACAGGATATTGCCGAGAGATTAGGTAGTTTCCTCTCGACTACTTGTGGGACCCAAAGAAAAGGGGGAGAAAACCCCCCGGAGAGTCCCATCGGCCAGCGGGTTGGGGGCCGCGCGTGAGAACCGAGGGAAGCCCCCGGGCCAGCCCGGCTCGGGTCCGAGACGCCCCCGGCCCACGAGAGAAGAGCTTCCCACCGGCCTCTCTCCGGGGCGGGCTGCGGCAGGAGCAAGTCGGGTAAATTTAAACCAGCTGGGAGGACGGAGAGTGTTACAGTTGGATGAGGAGGAACCTTACCTCATGAAAGGCTTGTGGAAACTGCTGTTGGAAAGATAATAAAAGGATTAACTGCTGCTTTCGGCCTAGACCAATCGCTTTTCAATCAAAATGTCTCTTCTATTTCCTGTTCTCGAGGAGCCTGCATTCCCAGATTCCTCTTGTCTACACAGCCCGCGGTATCAAAGCTTGTCATGAGAAATTAATAATTGTCCTCGAAGGAGAGAGCTTATTTTTCCGGGCGGGGATGCTGCTTATGGTACAGACGACGACCCCCTTACCTACGGAGCCGGCCGGCGGTCTGGAGCGGGTCTGCCCGATGATCTGCTCTCTCTGAAGCAAGGTCACTCTTGGCTCCTGAGGGGCCGTTCTTCCTAAAGCAGTTCTTCCTCTCCCCATCCCTGGGCTTAAAACCCTTGCGGAGTGAACCTCCCCCATCAGGAGACAGCAGCTCCCATCACTGGAGGCCTCCAAGCAGAGCTAGAAGGGCTCCCGTTGTAGGGGTATGGAGGCCGTGGGGGAGAGTGCAGCAGGCGCAGAGGAGGAAGACCTGGCTTAGAGTCCCCCCCAGAAAACCCCCAGCATCCCTTTCTCAGCCTCAGTACAAGAGCTTCTATCCCTCAGGACTGTTGTGGGCGTTTTGAGGGGGACGGCCCCAAACCCAACATAGACCCTCCCGTCAAGACTGGAAGATGCTCTGGGAACGTCACAGCATTACAGAAGTGGGGGGCCTGAATCTCACTGTTGAGGGGGACGCTCTGTCTCTTCGAGGGGCCCTCCTGAGCCGAGACCTCGGCGGAAGGGAAGGCCTGGCTGGGGCTTTGGGACTGAGATGGAGTGGGATTCTTCACCCTCTGACAGCCTGGATCCTTGGGGATCCCCAATCTAATCACACTGATAAAGGCCAAAAATCAAATGGAACGTTTGGCTAAACCACGTATAGGACGGCCGAGGAAACCGATTATAGCGAAATGTAGTTAGTTACCCCATATTTGTTAGAAAAGTCCCGGGCCCCCGAGCTAAGGACCCCTGATGGGGGAGCCTCGCCGGCCAGCCGTTTGGGACGGCGGCCGTCCAACTATCAAGAGACTTGGCTTCCAGTGTCCCGGAGGGTGTTCTCCGCCATTTCCGAGCCAGTTCCGAGCCTTCTGCCACAGGCTCCTCCCCCATCCCTAGCCCTGGGAACCTGGCAGGAGCGCATCAAGGTCAAAGGTGAGCTGGGTCCTCACTGAGCCCCTGGGCTTCTATGGACTGAGACCAAGCCAGGCCTTCCAACCCTAGGACTCAGGTTAGACCCTAGGTTCTGAGGGGAGAGTTCCACCATTCAGACCCCAAACCGGGACACACAGTCACTTCCCAGCCATTTCCAAGCCCCATCTGAGCAGGCATTCTCCCCCACAACTCCCTTTTAGGGGCCACCTTCACTCTCTGGGAGCCTTTCTTGGTACCCCCAGTGCTTCATATAGGGCCTGGCTTCTTGTTCATTTATTCCGTGTAATCCTCTCATTAACCCAGGTCTCAGCCTTCCCACTTCCTGAGCCTCAGTTTCCCCATCTGTTAGAAGAAGGAGATTTCAGCTGCTCAACAATGGAAATGTGTTGGCTCAGAACAGGTTCATCTGATGAGTGACTGAGCTCACGAAGGAGTGAGGCGCTGAAAGAAAGCTTGCCGAATGGCTGAATGAGGAAGTGCTAATTAGTTAATTAGTCAAGTTCCTAAAATTCCTGGAAGAAGAAATGAGGGGTTAGGGAGAGTCGATGCTTGAGCCCCGACGCCCGCTACAGACCAGGCCGGACAGGATTCATCCTCTCGTTAGTTGTGTGACCCTGGGCAAGTCATTTAATATTCGCAAGTAGCTTTTTCCCGACAAAACAAAACAAACTCATATTTAGTGAATTAAAAATACGGGAGTTCAGAAAGAAATGGAAAATTGCAGTGCCCACATTGACTGAATCTTGCGCTTTTAAGCACCACCTTAAACAAGGAAATTACTGGGAATGCGGTTATCCAAATTTGGGTAAATCGTTTTTCAGCTTTAACGCTCTCTATAAACGTCAGCTCTTTGTTACGATGAAACGCGCTCACATACAGCGAACGTAACAAACTTCTGTAATGTCAGGGTGACAGAAACGTCCGTTATGTTTCCTTATCTCCGATTTGGGGGAGACACTTCCACTGCAGGGATTCGGGGGAAGAACCTTGCCCGGAGCAAGAAGACTTGAGTTCAAACCTAAAATCAGATCAAACTTGCTGTGAAATCACCCGGACTCTGTCTGCCTCGGTTTCCTCAGTTATAAAAATGAGAATAATAATAGCGTCTACCTCTCAGGGCTCTATAAGGATTAAGCGAGACAACTTTTATCTCATGTGCTTGGAGCACAGTGGGTCCCTTCTCCTCTCATAGGGTCGCTTTACCAGCCCCCGATGGCAGTTCCCGACCTCTCTAAGTGGGAGGACCTTTTTTAAAACGTTACAGAACCCTATCAGAATGCTACGGTATTCAAACTGGGCTTAGTGTCACCGGTGCCGAAAATACCCAAAACACCCTGGACTCTCTTGCGCGGTTCCAGATGAGGGGTTTGGGGGCCAGCTCTAAAGCTCATGTGATTCCCAAGCTGGGCCCTCTCTCTATGTCCCTCCCACAGAGGGCCAAAGGAGGCACGATGTCACCACCTGCTGTGAGGCTCCAGTACCTGGAGAGTCACACTGGGAGGGTCTGGCTCTTTCAAGGGAAGGAAAAGGGAGACCCACTGATGGAGTGTCAGCCACAGCCCCCCTCATGTCAGCCCCCAGGAGGGGATGGCAGGGGGAAGAGCATCTGAGAGAAGAGAGGACCCTGGTCCGGGAGGACTGAGAAGAGAGGACCCCGGTCTGGGAAGACTGAGGAGAGAGGACCCTGGTCCGGGAGGACTGAGGAGAGAGGACCCTGGTCCAGGAGGACTCAGAAGAGAGGACCTGGCCCATCAGCCGGCGGAGGGGGAGCACTTACCATGCACTTGTTGGGCTTCTCCCCGGAGTGCACCCGCATGTGGATCAACAGCTTGTAGCGGGCGTTGAAGGGCTTGTAGCGCCTCACGCAGCCTGCCCAGAAGCAGGTGAAGTCCTCGCCCTTGCGCTGGTCGATGTGGGTCTTCTCGATGTGGCGGACCAGCTCCTCTTGCTGGCCGTAGGCTGCGTCGCAGTCGATCCAGCGACACACCTGCCGCCCGGCGCCCGGCTCCGGCTCCTCTCCGTCGCTGGGCGGCAGGGCCTTGGGGGAGCCGGGGAGACCGAGGTGGGGCCCCAAGCCCTGGCCCAGCTGCTGGTGCAGGTGGTAGGGAGGGGGCAGGCCCTGGTGCTGAGGGGGCGGCGGCGCAGGCGGGTACAGCTCGGCGTTGGAGGGATAGTCGTCGGCCGGCTCCTGCTTCAGGAAGCCCACCTTGTGGCCGGGGCCCGCGGGGGAGGCCTCCTGCTGGGGGACGGCCCCGCTCATGGAGAGCCGGAGGCCGGCACTCTCGCCCTCCAGGTGCCGCAGGGGCTGCACCGGCAGCAGCTCACGGTCCACACACTCCCGCTCGGCGGGCAGCGGGACCAGGCAGGCCGGCGGGGAGGGCAGGCCGCAGGGGTGGCCGGCCAGGGGCCGGGGGGGCTTCGGCACGCCGTGCTGCGGCGGGGGGTTGGGGGGCACGCCCATGGGGCCGGGCCGGAGGCCGCTGACACAGGTGACCAAGGAGGCCTGAGGGGTACGGATGATGGTGGTGATGTCGAGGCCCTCCATGGACAAGGACGAGGACGAGGAGGCTGAGGAAGTGGAAGCCGGAGGCAGGATGGAGAAGCAGCACCTCTTCATGGCACCCGCCGGGAAACGGGACGGAGTAGGCGGGGGCGCAGGAGGCCCCCCGCTTCCCAAGGAGGCCGGGCCGACGGCGGGGTGCTCACCGCTCATCAGGTAGGATGGGGAGGGGGCCGTGAAGGGGCCGCCGCTCATGAGGTCAAGATCGGCGTGCAGCCCGGGGGGGCAGGTCTCTGCAAACCTCCTCACGGCAGAGAAGTCCGAGCCAGCCTTGTAGTCGCTCACGTACTCCTGCTTGATCTGCTGGGGCGGGTGGCCTCCGTTAAGAAACGACGGCTCTGGGAACCGGGGACACCTGGAACACAGGGAAGGGTTACTCAGATGGGGGCCGGGGCAGCTGAAGGCCCTGAGCAAGGGGAGGAGAAGCTTTACCGAGTTAAAGGGAAAAGGAAAGAGGGAGCAACACAAAGGGAGAGACAAGAGACAGAGACAGAGACAGAGAGACAGAGAAAGAGAGACAGAGACAGAGACAAAGAGAGAGAGAGAGAGAGAGAGAGAGAGAGAGAGAGAGAGAGAGAGAGAGAGAGACAGACAGAGAGAGAGAAAGAGACAGAGAGAGAGACTGGCCCTGGTTTGTACTGAACACATGCTTGCTGCTCTTGCTGCTGACTGACTGCCCTGAAAGAGCTCACCTTCCATGGGCTTCTGTCCCAACCCTGGCTCTGGTCCCTGTGGGACTGAATCAGCCTCAGTTTCCAGATCCCAAAAGGACGTGGGGGGAGGGGGGAGTCACAAAGAGCTAAAGTCAGACTGGGGACAGATCCAGGGGAGGCCGAAGAGAAGGAGAAGGAGAGAAGCGGGACAGTGAGAAGCGGGTGGTAGAGAATGGTGGGGGTGGGGGTGGGGGGGAAGAGGATAAATGTGTGAGAGAAAGAGATGCCGGGGAGATAATGGGAGAACCGAGCGCAGAGAAAGAGGAGGGATGGGCTGGGAGGGAGGAGAAGATGGCGAGAAGTTGAACCTGACCCCACGGCCATTGTGAGCACAAGGCCCCCACCTGGCTTTGGGTTACAGGCCCAGAAAGCAGGTCGTGTTTTTTTAATCGGCATCTCTCCTCACTCCGAGCCTCTCTGTATCCTTGGCTCCGGCCGCCCCCGACCCAGAGGGCTCTGGGGGAATCAGGTTCCCGCTCGGGGAACGTCCTGAGGGAGCCGGCCACAGACAACTCTGTGAGGCGCCTTGGATACCAGGAAATCTGTTTCTAATTTTAAATTCTTCTTCAACTTTTCCCTGACTCAGGCATTTGAAAAACTGCAATCTTCTTGACAACTTTTTAAATTAGAAAGCTGTTAATTTTGTAAGCTGTCACCCAAGGCACCCGCCCTCCTCCACATGCAGTGGAGGGCTGCCCCTCTGCCTCTTGCCTGAACTACTGTCCCGGACTCCTCCCGAGGCACTCCTCCCGAGGCGCTCCTCCCCAAGGTGCTCCTCCCCGAGGCGCTCTTCCCTGAGGCCCCTCTGCCCGGGCAGATACTCCAGCCCATCCATCGCCCCAGGACGGCTCCATCCAGCTCTTACATAGCTATGAACACATTGCCCCTCTGCCTCTTGCCTGAACTACTGTCCTGGACTCCTCCCGAGGCGCTCCTCCCCTCTGCCCAGACAGATGCTCCAGCCCATCCATCGCCCCAGGACGGCTCCGTCCAGCTCTTAAATAGCTATGAACACGCTGCCCCTCTGGTCAGACCGTTAGCTTCTCGAGGGCAGTCTGGGTGGTTCATGTTCCCAGGCCTTGGCTCTGACATCTTCCTTAGCTGCACATGACCGACAGGGCGGAGGCTGAACTCTTCCACCTGGCGTTCGAGGCTAGAAGGAGACCAATCTCCTCCTGCACTGCTCCTCTCTAAAACCAAGTTATTGTCCCCTCCTGTCCCTGACCTTTGTTAACAGTGCTCCGGACATCCTCTGTCTCCTGGTCTTGCCTTTTAAACAAAACCAAAACCAAACCCCCGCCCTCTGAGGCTGTGAGCTGTAGCCCCGAGCGACCTGACCCGCTTCCAGGCTTCCCGGGGCTGCCCCGGCATCTCTGACCCGGCGGCCTATCCCTCAGTAACAACAATTACAGCCAATACACCTGTAACGGTTACAGAGAACTTTATTTTCCTCTGTTCCTAAAGCCTTCACGTTATGCTGTGTTCCCTTTTTACAGAACAGGAAACTGAGGAGAGGGATCCTGCTCAAAGTCATGCAACTCCTTCCGAGACAGGACTCGGGGCCTCGTGACTACGAAGCCGGCTCTTCCTTCCCCGCTCCAGCCGCCGGCTCCTAAAACCTTCCCAGCTTCGAGCAGAAACGAGGCTTTCTTTAGAGAGTTGTGTTGTGACCACACTGAGATAAACAGGGAGGCTCTAGGCCTAAGGACCCAGGAAGGTTCCTGCCCAGTTTGGCCTAGAAAGGTGAGGGAGCCTCTTGGGAAACCGAGGAGATTCCGGCTGCTCCTGAGGTCCTTGGGGCCATCTTCAGCAGGTCCCCCTATGTCCCAGAGGTTTGATCACACAGCTACCAAGGGACAGAGGTAGGATTCGCACCTGCATCCTCTGACTTCAAAACCAGGACTGGATTATCCAAGAATGAAGCAGTTTCTCACGCGTGGCAAGTCTGGTCTTACAGAACATCTAGATCAAAATCCAGAGCCTTCCCACTGGGATCTCTGCCCAGGTTGCAGAGTTTCAGGAACAGGATGCTGGGAACCTCCAACCTCATGGGGGGGGAGGGGAAGGGGTTATAAAGAAGAGATCTGGACACCCCCGAACGCCATCGAGCCATCAGTCACCATTACTACCAGTAATCCCCCGCCAGGATTTGTACCCTCCAGTTTCCCCTCCGCAGGGAAGTCATCACTCTAGCGACCCGGGCAAATCGAACTGTAAAAGATTCAGACTGGACGGAAGCTCGGCGATGAGACCCACGCACTCATTTCATACAAGAAGAGACTGATCGCTGTTGAAGGGAAGAGATTTTCCAAAGCCTCGTGATAAACTGGTGGCAAAGCCGAGAGAAATCAGCTGACCACTAGGTAGGAACTGGAAAAAATCAAGTTTTTCTCCCTTTTCAAGAAAACAGATTTACTCTTATTTTATTTGGGGCAAAGAGATTCTTGTCAAGTAGATCACATGTGTGCAAATATCTCTATGTTTATAGTTATATTTTATATATAAATATATATATATATAAATAATATTTCCCTATAGCATTCTACTACAATGTAATATTCAGCTCACGTGTGCAGCAAGAGAGATTTCTGCAGTTCTCTTCAATCCCCAAACTTTTTTTTTCTTCTTCTTCTTTTTTCTTTTTCTTCTTTTTTTCTCTTTTCTCTTTTTTCTTCTTTTTCTTTTTCTTTTTTTTCTTTTTTCTCTTTTCTTTTTTTTTTCTCAATCCCCAAACTTCTAAAGAAACAAATTAGCTGCTACTTAAAAGCTGTCATCTAACTCCCTTCCTTAAATGACTCTTATTCTCGATAACATAACTATAGCAAACTCTGGGGATTATGGGGTGGAGGGGAAGGGGAAGAGCACCATGGGATAGGGGAGCACTGAAGTACAAAGAGGATTCTCAGAGCTATAAGTAGGGACCCAAACGGGACCCAATGGCGAAAGACCAATGGGGAAAATCCGAAAGATCAAGCAAGACCGCCTAAAACCAAACCCAGCACGTGAGCAGATAACTAACAGAGAGGATCCTAAAAACAGAAGGAAAAATGAGCAAAATGTTAAAGGGAAACCAAAACATGTTGAACAAAGATTATGAAAGGAGTGAAAATGAGGCAATAATAACTGATAAGACCACGGAGAAAAAGAAACTCCGGAATGATTGAAAAGAGAAAAAAAGCTTTTATAGAAAAGAACTTGGGAATGAATTTAGATGAGACATTCGAGCTTAGGATTTAAAGCAAAAAGCAGAGCAGGAAAAATATTGACTATGTGATAGAGAATCTCTTCAAAGAAACAGAAGCAAGGAAAAAGAGAAAAAAAAGAATTTCAAAGACACAAAAAAGCAGAAGAAATTTTAACAGAAGAGTAACAAAAAGCACCAATGTTACGGGTACAATTGTAAAGGAGACAAAGCAAAGGCCCGAATTTGTGCAGACAGAGCTTGGGAATCTAAGCAATTCCAGAAAACGATTACAAATTTTATAAAGAAGAATTCTAAAAGGCAGGAAAAATATCATAGATTTTTAAAAAATGAATTCTATAAGGTAGGGAAAATAGCACAGATTTTTTACAAATTATAAGACAGGAAAAATATTATAAATTTTGAAAGAAGCAATTCTATAAGACAGGGAAAATATCACAAATTTTCCCAAAAAATTCTATAAGGCAGCAAAAATATCACAAATTTTTAAAAAATGAATCCTATAAGGCAGGAAAAATATCACAGATTTTTGAAAAATTATAAGGCAGGAAAAATATTATAAATTTTTGAAGAATGAATTCTATAAGACAAGGAAAATATTACAAATTTTTGAAAAATGAATCCTATAAGGCAAGGCAAATAGCATAGATTTTCAAAAAAAATTTATAAGGCAGGAAAAATGTCACAAATTTTAAAGAGTGAATTCTATAAGGCAGGAAATAGAAGAGATATTTCCCAAAGTCCTGAATGTGAATGACAACATAGTACTGAGGAAGAGAAAATACAATGCCTTCTTGTGCGTACAGATCCTCTCATTTTGTCTTACTTCATTGGCTAGCTCAGCGGCAAGTCGTAGATGCACAGAAATGACCTGAGAAGACACCTCCAGCCTTTCATCACAACAGTCCGAGACCCTGGAGGGTCTTAAGCTGCCTCCTCGGCCGAATGAGGGAACGGCACATTCCCTTGACACAGCCCACAATCCCCTGACACGGCCTCTTTGCCGTTCTTCACCCACAATATTCCATTTTCCATATGTTACTACTCCTGATGGTCTCAAAGAATCCTTTATTTCTCTCAAAACTCTGCTCTACCAGATACCTCTTCCTCCAGGAAGCCTTCCCCGATTCCCTCAGCTAGCTTCGTTCCTCTCCCAAACTGCCTCATTTATCTTATATCCATCTTCAGTGGCTACTCTGCCTTCCCTGACAAACTCCTGAAGGCCGGGACTGTTTCCCTTCTGTCTCTACATCTGGCATCGTACCTGGGTCCTTTCAGCATGTTCCTCACCATCATGGCGGCCCTCATCTGACCAATATCCTTGCTCCAGGGAGGGGGTGGGGGAGTGATGTGCTCTGACCAAGTCCAAGACATCTGGAGGCTCGAGCTGCTGCCTCTGGACAGCGTCCTCCCCCCCCCTCCCCAAACGCCACCTCGGCCCACTCCCCGGTCAGTCCGTTCCGGCCGAGCACCGAGCCCCTCGAAATCCCGGATCTTCTGCCCGTGGGAAAAGGGGTTACCTCCAGCTCCCCTGCCTCATACACGCAAATCTGATTTTCTTACACCCCAGGCGTAAAACTGAGAATTAACCTCGGCTCAGGTTCCCCTCACTCCCATCAGCCTTTTCTGAGATCTGCTTGACTCCTGCGTTAGCCGGGGCGTCAGCTGCCACCCCCACTTGTGGGCCCCCCAACAGTTGGGTGCCGCTGCCCACCGAGAGCTTGCCCAAGTCCCTGACTAAAAAGCTGATCATTTCTGGGCCAGCGTCTCCCACTGATGCCCCCTCAGCCCTCTTAGGTCTGCTGGTTATCTGCCCTGGCGGTGGGGGGGTGCCCGGGGGGTCCCCTCGGAATGAAATCTGAACCAAAAGAAGGGAAGGTGTGTCTCCCCAGAGGGAGCCACTTCCTCAGAGAGCCGCCCTCCCCGATCTCCTTTCCAGCAGATGCTGTAAGAGGGGATAACGGATCGGGGTCCGGGGAGAAGGATCCAGTTTCCGAGATTCTCTCCCGCAGGATCCTTCTTCACAGTGGGAGGCGGGCTGGTTCCCCCGTGGGGCAGCAGCCCCTCTGAGGCAGCCAACCCAGGGGGGAGGGCGCGGGGTTCCCGCAGGATACTGGTGTTGGGCCTGAGTTCTGGTTCCGGCCCTGGGTGGTAACCGGTGGGTTAGCGCCTGAGGTCTCCGGCACAGTACGGGCCAAAAGGCTGCCGCGGACTCCGTCTCAGAGCTTGTAACAGCATCTTCCGGACCGGAGGTGGGGGGCCTCTTGTTTCTCCCCCGCTGGGGTATCCTCCCCAGTACCCCCCCCCCATCACGGCCTGTTTTGTCTCCTAGACAAAGAGGTGACCCTAAAAATCCGATGTTTTCCCCAAAGGGTAAGTCTAACCACGTCACGCTTTATTTGCTAAACTTTTATGGCCCCTCGTACCCCAAGGTCAAATGTCAACTCCTCTGTTCAGCACCCGAAGCCCCCTGGGTCATCCTCTGCTCAAGGGAGGGGCCCGGGCTCCAAGGCAGGCGAGGAGGGCCCAAGACCCTGGGCCGAGGGGAGTGTCTCCTTCTGCCCCCTCCCCCCCCCAGCCTGACCTCCTGCTCCTGGGAGGACTCCTCAAGCCATTCAAGGTCTGGAGACAAATGGCTAAGGAGCGCCGGTCCAAGACACAGGAACAATGGGGGAAGAGACACACCCTTTAACCCCCCACCCCCCTACAGAACAAAACACAACTCTGTCCGGGTCCCAGAATCGGGAATCTCGGAGCCAAAATGGCCTCTGAGGGCGTCGCCCCCGGCCCGTCTCAGGACGGGATTATTCGGCCTTCCCGGACACGTCAGGGCAGGGGAGCCACAGCTTTGAGGCGCTTCTCTAATCAGGATCTCTTATCTTTCCAGCTCTTCCCGGCCTTGACTCTGAAAACTCCTCTTCATCCCTGCTGTGATCCCTCCCCCTTCCGGACTCATGCCCACTAGGGTGAGACCCCCCCCCCCATCCCAAGCCCCTGCTCTCTCCTCCCTCGGGTCCCTCCGATGGTGCCTCGCTAATCCCACGTCTGGCTGACCCCTGCCCTCCGCCCCCTTCTCCCCTCCTCTCACGTTGCTGAATGACCCGGAGGGAACAGAGCCAGGCTGGCTCCTCCCGAGGGCCCTCAGGCTGCATAGTGGTCCTCTTCCTCCTCCTCCTCCCCTTCCTCCTCCACCTCCTCTCCCTCCTCCTCTCCCTCCTCCTCCTCCTCCTCCCCTTCCTCCTCCACCTCCTCTCCTTCCTCCTCTCCCTCCTCCACCTCCTCTCCCTCTTCCTCCACCTCCTCTCCTCCTCCTCCTCCTCCTCCTCCCTGACTGACTCTCCTCTGGGTCTCCCTGACTCCGGTTGGCGTCTCTGAAACCCGAGCAAGCGCAGAGACATCTGGTGCCCTCGGGGAAGGCCGGCGGCCGGTGCTGCTCCCAGCGACCCTCTCCTCTCGGTCCATCCGCGCTGACCCCACCCAGGGGGCGCCCGGGGCACCTCCCCCTCCTCCCCCTCCGGCTTGTTACAAAACCGCGCCATGGGGCAGCAGGGGGCGCAGTGGGTGCAGCCCCAGCCCCGAGGTCAGGAGGGCCCGGGTTCCACTCCGGCCTCAGACACTTCCCGGCTGTGGGACCTGGGCGAGTCACTGAGCCCCAACTGCCTCGGGGGGATAGATAACGATAACTCACAATAAAGCAGCGCCCCCAGCTCTGCCTCCGCACCAGGGACCCCGGGGCTTGTTTGTCCCGCGCTGCAGCCCCGCGGCTCCCCCGGCTCCCGGAGCGCAGACTCAGCGCGCCCGGACGGACTCCTCACCCCCTCCCCCGCTGCCCCCCATCCCCCCTTCTCCAGCCCGGCAGGACGCTGAGGGGAAGGCAGAGGGGCCAGCGGGAGCCGTGTCCAGCTGAGACGCCGCCGGCAGGCGGAGCCGGGGCCGGGCAGAGGGATCGGGGCTGCGGGAGGCCGAGCGGGGGCAGACCCGCCGACCTTCGGGGACGAGTCCCGGCGTCTCCCGCTGCTGCAGCTGGGCGGCGCCTGCCCCCCCCGGCCCCCCTCTCCGCCCCCTCCCCATTTTCGGGGCTCCCCCCGCTGCCGCCCCGCCCGCGGGCTGTACCTGCTGTCTGCGTGGGCCAGGCTGCCCTGCCCGGCGTGGAGGCGTCGGTCACAGGGCATCGGGTGGTCCCGGAAGCCGGGGCTGGCGGCGTGGATGAACAGGCTCTGGCGGCACACGGGGACCGCGCCGTCCGCCACCTCTATGCCCAGCAGGCTCTTCTTCTCCGGGCCCAGGTGGAAGTGGCCGTAGCCGCCGTTCGCTGGCAGGAGACAAGGGGAGAGAGACGGGTGAGTGGGCCCGGGGCCCTTGGGAGCAGGACGGGGGCCGGGGCACAAAAAGCCGGCGATGGAGGGGGCTCCGAGGGGCCTCTGCCGGACCCCCGGGCTCCATGACAGCGGAGCAGGAAATGGCAGCGGGAAAAGTCACTGGGAAATTCAAAATCCTCCAGAAATGAGCGGGAGTGAGGCTGTGCTAGGCAACGTTGCCATGTCCCGGGCCTGAGCCCGCTCATGTCCCAACAATCTGTGCTCCAAGAAGCCTTCCCGCTCTGCCAGCCTCAAACACTGATTTTCCAAGGTCCCTTCCCCAAATTTTGAAATTCTATGTTCTATCTGTCCACAATGTCTGTGGGCTCCGACATTCTGTTTTAAAGTCATTTTTATTATTTGTCCTAAGCCCCCTCCCACCTCTGATGCCTCCTGTTCTAAGCCCCCTCCCAGCCCTGACACCCCCTGTTCTAAGCCCCCTCCCAGCCCCGCCCTGTTCTAAGCCCCCTCCCAGCTCTGACACCCCCTGTTCTAAGCCCCCTCCCAGCCCTGACTCTCCATCCACACAGGAGACACCTGCTCCCTCCTTGACCGGGGATGGTGGGAAGCCAGAATGAGCCACCAGCTCCATCCCAAAGGCAGGAGAAAGTGAGGGCGGCCCCCCGGGGCAGGCTGGGAGGGGACGGAGGGAGGTGGCCAGGATGTCTGCACCTGGAAGCCCGGGCTCTTTGTCAGGGCAGCCCCCTCCCCACAGCCCCGGGTACTGGAGAACCGAGCATGATGGCTGGGCCCTAGGCCGCCCTCCCCCCTTCTTCTGAGGGGAGGAGGCCCTAACAATGGTATCTCCCAGGATCCCAGATTTCAGCTGACCCTCAGCAAGGGGCAGCCCGAAGCTGAAGGAGGGCGGAGCCGGTTGGCAGCCGGAGCCCTTCCTCTTCCTTGCTGCCGGGAGGACCACGGGATTGTGGGGAGCAGCAGGGGCGGGGCCATGGGCAGAGAGCGGGGGTGCAGACCAGTGGCTGCGAAGGGAGAGTCACACAATTGGCAAGTGTCTGAGGCTGGCTTTGGACCAGGTCTCCCTGGGTCCGGGCCCAGGCCCCACCCCCGCCTGACCTGTCTGTCACAAGCGCCGGGCTCAGTCACGGAAACCTCACACAGACAGCCTTCCCCTCCCACCTCCGCTCTCCCCCTCCCCCGTGTCAGCTGCCGACCCTGACTGCTTGGACCTGAGTCCTGGACTTTACTTTTCCAGAAGGGGCCAAAGAAGAGGAGCTTTGGGGACTCCTTAGTCCTCCAAGTTCAAGCAAAGGTGGAGAAGGGAGCCCCCTCCCCCTCCCGCCTCACAGTCCCCCCTTCCCCCCCAGCCTTCTCTAACACAACCAGCCTCGTGCAAGGAGCCTGGGGGCTTGATTCAGCTTCAGACAAACATTCCAGGATCAAAGTGCCCCCATCCACTCTTCCTTTTTCTTTTCTTTTTTAAAAAATTATTTCTTTGGTGTTGATGCGGGAAAGCTTGCTTTCTAGATTCCCACCCTCTCCTAGTTAATAATGTAAATTGCCCTTTAACTCACAAATCCTGGTCCCTTTGAATTCCAATAGAAGATCTGACCTGTTCCCAGCCCCACCCGGATATGAGCCAACTTTGGGGCTACACCCGAAAGCCCCTCGAGCTAAGTGTCCTATTATAAAAAGGCCACGCTGGGAACCCCTCTTTGCAGAGATTCCAAACATGGCTACCATGTGAGGACCCTCTGTCCACTGGACCCTCTGTCCAGTGCCCTCTTTATCTCTACCTTCGCCTATACTTTAACTTTGCTCACCCAATAATAAATCTCTTTTATCAATCTAGCTCTCCGGGGCAATAAATGCTTTTATTGGGAACTCGCGCCGCTACTAGATCCCCTTGCGCCGAATCTGTACCCCAAACCTGCCACTAGACCTTAACCCTAATTTCATTTAGGTACCCCAAAGCTAGACCTCAACAGTGTCGTTCCAGTCAAACTGCCAAAAAATTACTTTATAGAGCGAGAAAAAAAGCAATGTCGGCCCGCTTTTTCTAAGTGGATTTAAAAAGCTCAATTTTACAGGGCAAATCCAGGTTCCAGGATTCAGGAACAAGAGGATTACTCCATAATCAGCTCGGATAATACCATGTTCTCTACTCTGCCTTTCAGCTTGAGGTCAGGGGCTTTCCTTTCTCTGTATTTGTATCCCCAGTTGTTAGCACCCTGCCTGGCATGCAGTAGGAGCATAGTAAGTGTTTCTGGATTGATTGATAGCTGGCTGATTTTCCCTCCGATGATTTAACTTGCGCTACAATACCCGGGTTTGTTTGGCCAGAGAAGAGGCCCGATGGGCCAGGCACGATCACAGGAGCAACCCGTGGATGCTGGAGAACGTCCCGGAGCAGGGAGGGGGTTCCCACGGGCGCTGAGGTCAGAGCCCGGAGCTGAGATTCTGGGTGGGAAAGGATGGGGGACGCGGGGATGTGCCCCGGAGTCGGGGAAGGCAGACAAAAGGCTCTGCCTCTGAACAGCAGACGACGATGACGGAGATCTGAGACGAGAGCGGGGTGACCCAAAGGTGAGTCAGAGTATAAGCTTTCAGATACCCGAGGGCTGAGTCAGCAGACCTCGTCTCCTCCAGCGTCTTCTCCCTGGCCCGCAGCATCATCTGGGGTTCAGAGGCAGAGCGCCCTGCGGCATCCTTATGGCCCAGGGATGCAGTGACATCTGTTCTTCAGGCTTCCTCCCTCTGTGCTCTGGCTCCCAGTGTCAACCCTCCCCTGATGTCCCCTCTGAAGCTGCCCGGCCCCTTCCCATCTGCTCTGCATCTTCGTCCCCACGACCTCCCTCGTGCTCCTCCCTCTCTCCTGCCCTGGGACCCAGCTCCGTCTTGCCTCCGCTCCTCCCTGCCGGACTTCTCCTTTGCTAAGTCATTTCTGAGGGGCGGCCCCCAAATCCGTCTCTGGGTCTGCAAAGGCTGTCCCCGACTCCGGGAGTGCACGCCCCCATCCTCAAGGGGACCCCTTATTTCTTTCATGACTGCTCAAGGCCACTTTCTACGAGAAGCGTTTTCTGATCCCCCCCAGGCTCCTTCACCAAATTATCCTTTATCTATTTATCGATCCATATTTTATATGGATAAATTTACCTATTTATCCATACGAAACAACATATAGACACCTCATATTGCAAGTATTCTCCTCCAAACAGAACGGAAGTCCCTTAATGGCAGTAACTGATGCTGAGAAAAAAACCAGATGCTGCTCGGCAACGCCACCATCCACCTGCCCACTTCTGGGTCTGCTCAAAGGCAGGGGGGAGCACTTTTAATTAAGAGTGGAAATCTTGAGGTTCCTAAGGAAGGAAAAGCCCCAGAAAGCGATGTGGATTGTGACCCGGGGGGATCAGGGGCCCTTCCCTGACAAAGCCTAGGAGTGACCCCAAGTCTCCTCAGACCATCATGGCACCTTGGAAGCAGGGCAAGAAGGCCCAGCCTCGTCTGGGGACAGTCCGGCATTACCTTAAAGCAAGACCTCGGGCAAGCAACAGCGGCAATAACAAAAGGACCAAAAAACCTACTGTGGTGACAGGGAGGAACAAGGCGCAAATACAGAAAGACAAGGAAGTCAAACAGCCACAAACAAAGCCTCAAAGAAAAAGGGGGACTGGACACAAGTTCAATGATAATTCCTGGAAGAGTGAAAAAATTATTTATAGGGACAGCTAGGTGGCCCAAAGGATGGAGCACCAGCTCTAAAGCCAGGAGAACCTGAGTTCAAATCTAGCCTCAGACACTTAATACTTCCTAGCTGTGTGACCCTGGGCAACTCACTTAACCCCAATTGTCTCAGCAAATATATATACACATTAAAAATTAAAAGTGGTAAAGGAAAAAATAAATAAAGAAATTAAAACAAAAGAAAAAATTATGAAAAGACAACAATCTGGTAAAAGAAAAACTACTTTAGAAAATAACACCTTAAAAAAAACAGAATTTGCCAAATGGAAAAAACTACAAAAATTCACTGATTTAAGTAATTACTCAAAAATTAGAACTGTACAAGTGAAAGCTAATGACTCCGTAAGACATCAAGAAACAAACAAAAAAAAAGTCAAAAAATGAAAAAAAAAAAAAGAAGAAAATGTGAAATTTCTCACTGAAAAAACAACTGGCCTAGGAAAATGATTGGGGAGAAAGATAATTTAAGAAATATTTGAAAAACTCAAAGATGTGATTAAAAAATTATCAAGGACTACTATCTAAAATCAAAAATAGGAAATAAAGACTCCATTTGCTGAAAGAGATCTTAAAATGAAAGTGAAAAGGAATATTATAAACAAATTCCAAAGCTCCCCAAGTCAAAGAGGAAATGCTTCAAGCAGTCAGAAAGAAATCACTGAAATATCACAGAGCCATATTCAGGATCACACAAAATTTAGCAGCCACTATATTAAAAGAGAGAAGGGCTTGGAATATGATATTCTGGAAAGCAAAAGAAATGGAATTTCAACCAAGAATAAGCTACTTAGTAAGGCTGAGGATAGTTCATCAAGCTAAAAAATGGAAATTTATTGAAATATAAGACTTTCAAGATTTCTGATAAAAAAAAAAACAAGGGTAAAGAAAAAATTTGTCTTTCAAATACAAGACTCAAGAGATGCATAAAAAGGCAAACTTTAAAGAGAAAGCATAAAAAATTCAATAAAAGTAAACTTTGCCTTTCTATATGGGAAAATGATTCAGGTAACACTTTAAGAATTTTATCATTATTATTGCAGTTAGAAGGATTCTACATAAAAACAGGGTGTGGGAGGGAGTTGATTATGCAAAAAATCTGGATAGGTAAGAAAGAGGGGTGCCTTGAGAGAAGAGGGAAAGGAGAGGAAAAGTGGGGGGAAATTATCACACATAAAAGAAATATTCAAGGAAGAACTTTTATTTTGGAGGGGGAAATGGAAAGAAGGAAAATGCTTGGATCTTAACCTGTTCTAAGACTGTTCAAAGAGGGAAGTGTGTGTGTGTGTGTGTGTGTGTGTGTGTGTGTGTGTGTGTGTGTGTGTGTGTTTGTACACACTCACTGGTAATGGAAATCTTTTACCCAATGTGAAAGTAGGAAGTGAAGGAGAGAAGATAAAAGGAGGATAAGAGTAAGGATAAATAAAAAAAAGTCAGTAGTCAGAAGCAAAATGGATTTTATAGGAGGAATGGCACAGACAGACAGACAGAGAAAATAGAGGATAAACAAAAGAAAATAGGATGAAGAAAATATACACTTAGTAACCATAACTGTGAATGTGAATGGGGTGAACTCACCCGCAAAATGGAAGTGAATAACAGAACGGATTAAAAACCAGAATCTAACAATATGTTTTTACAAGAAATACATGTGAAACAGAAAATCACACACAGAGCTAAATAAGGGACTAGAGCTGACTCTTATTATGCTTCAGCTGAAGTTTAAAAAAAGATAAGCAGGAATATTAATCTATTCCTAATAATCATTGTATCTACGACAATGCAAAAGCAAAAATAGACCCAATTAAAAGGGACGAACAGAGAAACTACATCTTAATAAAAAAGAACCATAGACAATGAAGTAATGTCGATACTAAACATATATGTACCAAATGGCATTGCATCAACATTCTTAAAGGAAAAGTTAAATGAATTACATGAGAAAATGAAGAGTAAAACTAAATTGGGCAGGGCACCTCAATTTTCCTTTCCCAGAGATAACTAAATCTGACAAGAAGATAAATAACAAAAAAGTCAAGGCGATGAATAGAATTTTAGAAAAGTCAGATGTGATAAATATCTGGAGAAAAATGATAAGAATAGAAAGCTGTACATGGCACATTCATAAAAACTGATCATCTAGTAGGGTATAAATATCTCACAACCAAATTCAGAAAAGTAGAAATATTAAATGTACCCTTTCTAGATCATGTAACAAAAATTATATTTTAAAAAAGGGCCATGGAAATATAGATTAAAAGTTGGAAACTAAATAATCTAATCTTAAAGAATGAGAGGGTCAAAGAACAAATCCTAAAAAATCACCAATAATTTCATTCAAGAGAATGACAACAATAAGACAGCATTCCAAAATTTATGAGTTGCAGCAAAGCAGTACTTTAGGGAAAGATGATATCTCTAAATACATATCTCAATAAAACAGAAAGAATAGATCAATGAATTGGGCATACAATTAAAAAGAACTATAAAAAGAACAAATAAAAAATTCCCAATTAAGCATCAAAATAGAAAACCTGAAAATCAAAGGAGAGATTAATAATTTTAAAAAGCTGAACTAATAAATAAAATGAAAAATGGATTTTATTAAAAATTAATAAAATAGATAAACCATGGCTTAATTTGTTTTTTAGAAAAAAGAAAAACAAATTACTAGTATCAAAAATATAACAGATGTAAGTACCACCAGTGAAAGTGACATTAACACACTTATTAGGAGTTATTTTGCCCAATTACATGCTAATAAAGCTAACAATCTAACTGAACTGGATGAATATTTGCATGAATATAAATTCCTCAGATTATCAGAAAAGAAAAGCAAATTCTTAAGTATCCTTGTTTTGGTTTTTTTTAATGAACAAACCATCAACGAGTTCCCTAAGAAAAAATTCCTAGGACTAGATGGACTTATAAATGAATTTTACCAAACATTTAAGGACTAACTAATCCCAATACTATATAAACTATTTGAAAAATATGTATGGGATTCCTACCAAATTCCTTTTGGGAAACAAAAATGGTTTTGATACTTAAGCCACCAGGAAGAACAAAAACAGAGAAAGAAAACTATCAATTTCCTTAATGAATATCTATACAAAAAATTTTAATACAATATTAGCAAGCAGATTATAGCAATAAATCACAAAGATCATACACTATGACCAAGTGAGATGGAATGCTAAGCTGGTGCAATTTCAGAAAAACTATCAACAAAATGGACCATATTAATAACAAAATAACAAAAACTCACACGAATATATCAATAAATGCAGAGAAGGCTTTGAGAAAATATAATACTCATTTCTACTAAGTTAAAAAAAACATTAAAAATCTAAGAATAAATAGAACTTTTCTTAAAATTATAAGTTGTTTCTATCTAAAACCAAAAGTAAGCATTATCCGTAATGGAGCTTTCCCAATAATATCAGAAGTGAAGCAAGAATGTTTATCATCACCACTTTTTTAAAAAAATACTAGATATGGGGGCAGCTAGGTGGTGCAGCGTATAGAGCACCAGCTCTGAAGTCAGGAGGATTTGAGTTCAAATCTGGCCTCAAACACTTAACACCTCCTAGCTCGGTGACCCTGGGGAAGTTGCTTAACCTCAATTGCCTTAGGGAAAAAAAATACTAGACAGGTTAGCATGGAAATAAACTATGAAAGTGAAGCAATAAAAATAGACAATGAAGTTTAAAAAACTCAATTACTCTTTGCATATGATATGAAGGTATATTTAGAGAACCACAAAGACTCGACTCAAAAACTACATGAAATCATTAACAACTTCAGCAAAGTTGTAGTGCATAAAGTAAGCCCACAAAAATCATCAGCATTTCTCTACACTACCAACAAAACCTAGGAGGGAGAGATGAAAAAGAGAAATTCCATTTAAAATAAATCCAGACAATATGAAAAATTTGGAAGCCTACCTGCCAAGACAAACCCAGTAATTAGATGAACAATTACAAAACACTTTCCACACACAAAAAAAGGTTGCATCTAAACAACTGGAGAAATATTAATTGTTGAGCCAACGTAATAAAAATGACAATTGTACTTAAGTTAATTTACTTATTCAATGCCATACCAAACTACCAAAGAGTTATTTTATAGAGTTGTGAAAAATAGTAACAAAATTCATCTGGAAGAACAAAAGGTCAAGAATATTGAAAAAAATAAGTGAAAGAAAAGAGTGGGAAAGGCAGTTTAACAGTTCCAGATTTCAGACTATATTATAAAGAGGAAATCATTAAAACTACATGATGGCTAAGAAAAAGAATGGTGGATTAGTGGACTAGATTACATACACAAAACACAATAGTAAAAGACCACAGTAATCCAATGATTGATAAGCCCCAAGACACAAACTCCTGGGGAAAGAACTCACCATTTGACAAAATGGGAACACTGGAAAGAAGTTTAACGCAGAAACAAGGCATAGAACAGCATCTCGTATCCTATACCAAGATACTGTGTCTAAATGGATAAAGGATTTAGATATAAAAGATGATGGAAGTAAATTGGGGCAGTATGGGAAAATGTTCTTATCAGATCTCTAGATGAGGGAAGAGATTATGACCAAACAAGAGGGAGAGAGGATTATGAGATAGAAAATAGATAATTTTGATTATGTGAAATTTAAAAGGTTTTGCACAAACAAAACCAAAGCTAGAAGAAAAACAGGAAACGGGGAAAATTTAGAGCAAGTTTCTCTGATAAAGGTCTCATTTCTCAAATGTGTAGGGCACTGGGCCAACTTTATAAAAAATGAGGACCATTGGCCAACTGATAAATGGTCAATGGATATGATTAAACAGTTTTCAGAAGAAGGAATCAAAGGTATTCCTAGTCACATTAAAAATGCTCTAAGTTACTATTGATTAGAGAAATACAAATAAAAAAGACACTGAGATATCACCTCACTCCTGTCATTCACTATCATAACGGAAACAGGAAATGACAAATGCTAATGGTAATGTGGAAAAATTGGGATACTAATCCACAACTGATGAAGCCGTGATTTAGGCCAACTATTCTCGTTTTTGTTGTGGTGGTTGTTTTGCTGAGGCAGTTGGGGTTAAGTGACTTGCCCAGGGTCACACAGCCCGAAAGTGTTAAGTGTCTGAGGTCAAATTTGAACTCAGGTCCTCCTGACTTCAGGGCTGGTGCTCTAACCACTGCACCACCTAGCTACCTCCCAACTACTCTGTTTTTAAAAAATCATTTTGATAGTACTTTATTTTTTCCAAATACATGCAAAGATAGTTTTTTTATTAAAGCTTTTTATTTTCAACTATCTATTTTGCAAAATGCAAAGATAATTTTCAACATTCATCTCTAAAACTTTTTGTCTAAATTTTTCTCCCTCTCTTCCCCTCTCCTCCTGCCCAAGATAGCAAGTAATCCGATACAGGTCATACATGTGCAATTCTTCTAAACATAATCCCATACTCGTTATGCTGGGCAAGAAGAACTAGATAACAAGGTAAAAAATAAGCAATAGAAAGAAAAAAAAGCAGCAAACAACAAAAAGTGACACTCCTGCGCTTGGATCCACATTCAGTCCCCTCAGTCCTCTCTGAATGCCGACAGCTCTTTGCATCCCGAGTCTGTGGGAACTGCCCGGAACCGTGGCCTGGCTGAAGCCCCGTCCGTCACAGCGGATCCCCGCAGGCCTGTACACGCTCCCTTCTCTCAGCACCAGGCAAGTCTGCAGATCGAGCTCTCTGGAACTCTGGTTCCGGCCAGTGACTCCCCAGGTTCTTCCCAGATCCTGCCCTAGTGGGAGAGCCTCCACCCACATCTTCGGCCCTCCTCGCCCCCACTTTCAGCCCCCTCCCACCCCGTCCCAAGTTCTCGTCCCTCTTCGGAACAACAAGACAAGGTCTGAATCCCAAAGGGGGTTGGGCGCCCACGTATCTCGGTCTGTCTGTCTGTCCATCAGTCCGTCCGTCAGCTCTTTTTATGTGGCTGAGGATGCCAGAGCTGAGGGATCCTCATCACTTGGTTAAATGGTCTGTGACACGTGACTGTGATGGCGGCACCATGAGAAATGAACAGCAGGATGGTCTCGAAAAGCCGGGGAAGACTCACACGGACTGACGCAGAGAACAGAACCGGGAGACCCTCGCACCCGGCAGCATCCTGGCCTGGGAGAGACCTCGCCATCCGGTCCGGAGCGGCAGGACCCGTGGTGAGAGCTGCTGTCCGCCCCGGGGAGAACTGCCGCGCTCACTTTTAAACTTCCTTAGCTTTGCTGTTTGATTCAAGGCACGGACCTCCAGTCCCAAGGCTCTGGGAATCACGGCTGACTCCTCAGAGAGACAGTGAAGGCCACAATGGAGCAGACTCAGGGGGAACCTCGGCCACGGCCCTTACACAGGCCCATTCTCACAGCCTGTTCCCGGGAGTCATGAGGGGCCGGGCCAAGATGGAGGGGGCAAGCTGGGATGATGAAGGGGGGGCTGGGACACCTGGGGCCAGAGCCAGGCCCAGGCTCAGCTCCTCCCTCTGCCCTGTTCTCTTAGCCCCGCGCTCCAGACAGCGCCTTTCCTCCACGGGCAGTTACAGAAACAGTGCCCCAGCCATGCTGAGCCAAAGGCTCTCACCCTCCCAGGAGTGAGAAAATGAACCGCCCTGGCCCCGAGCCACCGGACACCAGGCCCGAGGGACAAGGAAAAGCCTAGGGGAGCTGCAAGCCCAGGTCCTGCGCCAGGCGTCGCCCAATTCAGTGCTTGGACTGAGAGCAGGAGATGGAGTGGATACCCCGTCCCTGACCCTGAGCAGCCTCGGCTTTCCTCATCTGGGGAATGGGATAATTACCCTTACCTGGCTGCCCTTGTGGGGGCTGCTGAAACAAGTGCCTTCTGCACAAGGAGCCATCACGGGAGAGTCATCAGTCCCCAGGAGCCTCTGCTTCTGACAAGACCCCAACCTATTCCCTGCCCTCAAGATGGTCTATGATGGGGAAATGAACAACACGCCAGGACTAAGGACGTAGAACACACATGGGGTGGGCGGGATGTGGTCCCAGAAGCAAGGCGCGAGCAGTGGGAAGGACTCAGCTGGCTCCTTTGGGAGCACCCGACCAGACGATCTCAGGGCCCCTCCTCTCCGAAACGTCCCAAGACTCCCAGCCTCCTCCCCCATCCCATCAGATGACGATACCCAGCGCCAACCACCTGGCCCAGCACCGGGCACTCAGCGCCACGGCCGCCTCGGAGTTCCCGTCCGTCTGCCTAAAGTTCTCCCAATGAACCATAAGTTCCCAAAGGGCAGAGAGAGCCCTCTGTGAATCTTTGAAGAGACTTCAGCCATTTTATTCAAGCTTCTGCCCAAAGCAGGGATCCTTATAACAGCCACGAACGGATGGTCACAGACCCTCCGACAGCTCCAGGAAGGTGGAGTTACTACCTTTCAAGGCCGCCTGTTCCACCCGGGCCAGCTCTAGCCGGCAGCTCTCCCAGATACAGAATAGATGTTGACGCTCATTGTTCTTGGTTGGCTCTTCTGGGACCCCCCAAAGCCTAATTAATTATCTTGTTCACAGTCTCAACAAGAGAGCAAAGACAAAGTGCTTTGGGAATCTGAAAGGACTATTTAATTTAGACTAGTCATAGTGAGGATGATGAAGGAGGAGGAGGAGGAGGAGGAGAAAGGAGAAGAAGGAAAAAAGAAAGAAAGTAGAAAGATGAAAGAAGGAGGAGATGGAGAAGGAGAAAGAGAACAAGGAGGAGAAGGAGAAGAAAGAAGAAGGAAAAAGAAAGAAGACAGAGGAAAGAAGAAGGAAGAGACGGAAAAGAAGGAGAAGGAGGAGAAGGAGAAGGAGAAGAAGGAGGAGGAGAAGAAGGAGGAGAAGAAGGAGAAGGAGGAGGAGAAGAAGGAGGAGGAGGAGAAAAAGGAGAAGGAGAAGGAGGAGGAGAAGTTTAAACTTGAACCCTTAGACCTAACTCCACACCTGGCACACAGTAGGTCAATAACTGTTTTTGATTCATTCTTTCATCTGATGGAACAGCAGGGGACAGAGTGCTGGACTTGGAGGAAGCCGACTCGCCCGAGATCACACTAAAAGTGTGAAAGGTGGGACTTGAACCCAAATCCTCTGTTTCATCAGAGTGAAGGCCTAGGGGTCGGGAACACGGCGTACACAGTCAGACTTAATGGCCGTGCTGGGCTCCCGTTCTGCTTTATTCTCTGTTGGGAAGCAGTCACTAGAGTTTCTCCGTCCCTCTGGGCCCTGGAAGAAGTCTATGGAGGTCTTCTTAAAACACAAAGTAAAATATAGAGGATTATAAAAGGTAATACTTTATCTTGAAACATAATTATCCTTTTTTTTTTAAACAAAAGTTTGCTGTTCTGGTTAAGGAGCCTGGTTTTTTCCTACTTCCCTGGGCAAAGGAAGAAGGGCTATGTTCTAAAGTAAATACACACACACTCACTCTCACACACACACTCACACTCACTCACACACACACTCACACTCACTCTCTCACACACACACTCACACATACACACACACTCACTCTCACACACACACTCACACATACACACACTCACACACTCACACACACACACTCACACACACACTCACACTCACACATACACACACACTCACACATACACACACACACACACACACACACACACACACACTCTCACACCCCACAAACCCACCAACGAGGCGGGGCCTGGGCTGGGAGCTCACTGGCACTGGGAACTCCAGGTAAGGAACATTCTTCCTCTCGACTCTAGTCGCCGACTTGTCATAAAACCAAGGAAAATGCCCTTTTGAGATAGCGCGGTCCCCCAGGAGGCTGCCAGAGATCGCCCAGCCCCCACCTTTTCCCAAAAGGAGGCCGAGCCCAGAGCGGGGGGGCCTCAGGGCCCCCGGGAGCTCAGTTTGCCGACTCCAGGTCTGTGTTCTTTCCACTGAACAACCTTTTCGGCATAGAGGCTTTCCCCGTCCCCAGAAGAGCTGGAAAAGGCTGCCCTGGGGAGAGGAGAGAGACATTAAGGAAAACCAATGTTTTAGGAAAATTTAAGTAACGCCATTACTCTGTCTGGATAAAAGGAAGTAACTTTAAAAACCAAGCCCTGGGGTGCCCTAAAAGGCCCGGAGAGAGGCTTCATTCCTGCCCCCGCTGCCCGACAGGAGCCTGCCCGGTGTAACCGATACCCCCCCCCCCGATAGCTGGGCAATCCCTGGGGAAGCCCCCAGAGGAAGAGGGGCCTTGGGCACAGAGAGAGCGGGGCCGCTGCTCCCGCCAGGCCCTCTCCAGAACGAGCAGTCCCGTGGCCAGGCCCGGAGCTGGGGCCCTCGGCCTGGCACATAGTAGGTGCTTAGTGAATGCTGGTGACTGAGTGCCCTGAGCCAGGGAGGGCCCCTTCCTTCCTGGGCAGCTGTGCTCTCCTCGGAAAGCTCCAGGGGCTGGAAGCTCCTCCAGGGGCCCGAGCCTGGCCTTGGTTCAGGGCCACAAAATCTGAGAGAAACGGCCCCGGGCATCTGCTGGGAAGGACCCGCTCACAACGGACCCTGCGTCCACTTCAAGACCCCCGAGGAAGAGGGTCCAGAACCTTCACAGCCCCTCCTGCACTGTGACACTTCCAGCTGAGTCGAGCCTGGGACCGAAGGGCCTCGGGCTGGACGGTAAAGGAGGGGGAGGGGATGGGGGCCGGGCCCGGAGTCGGGAGGACCCGAAGTCCCGTCACTGGAACTTACTGGTTCTAAGGCCCTGGGTCGGTGGCCTCAGTTTCCTCCCCCGTAGGGGGAATCAATGACGCTTTCTCTTAGCCCAAAGCCGTGATTCTGTGATTTGAGCTGGGATTTTAGAAGTCCCCAGAGCCGCCCCCGGGTCAAGTAGAACAACTACCCCCCCTTAGTTCTGCCACGGCCTGATGCCGGCTCCCATGGGGACCCCCCGGCTCCCCCTCCCCCCGCTCCCCTGAACGGAAGGCAGCACTCCCCACCATGTGAATGCAGGTTTCCCCACCCTAGGCCCGAGGAGCCCCCGGCGCCTCCCTCGAGTAAGTTGCGGGGCACGGGATGAGGCCGACAGACCCGAGCTCTGAACAGGGGATGCTGGGAAATCGGGGCCCACCGGGGGAGCCTTTCAGATGGGGAGCGGGGGGAGGGGGTCCAGGAGGCATCGAGGGGTCCGGGACACAGAAACGGAGAGATCCCAGCCCCAGAACGTGTGGGAAAGCCCTTCCCACGCTCGAGGGTGGGGGAACCAAGGGCCGGGCCGGGCGATCGATAAATATTTGGGGGCTGGCTGATTGGCTGATGGGTTCCAGCCCGCCGGGCCGGCTGCCTGACAGTAATTAGGCCCGGCGCCCGGCCTCCCAGATGCCAGCCTGGTCCCTCCCGGGCGCGCTGCAGCGCGGAGCTGTCGGAGCCAGCCGGACAAGGGGGGCCGTGCCAGAGGCCCCGGCACAGGCCGTGTTTAGGAGCGGTCAACAAGATCGATGAGCCGCCTTTCATCTCTGCCGGGGCTGTAAACACTCGTGTCCCGAGGACCCCCAGGTGCCCTCCTCCTCCCTCCCTGCGGCAGCTGCTGAGAGCCAGGCCAGAAAGGCCCGGCCGGGGACATAAACACCAGAGGGGACGGGCCGGGAGACCGGGGGGCCCTGCTCAGAGAGGGGCTGGCAGCCGTGTGGCGCTCAGAAAGCCAATGTCTCCCACTCTGGAAAAGACCACGGGCTCTTAAAAGGGACCCAGGAGCTCAGGGAGGGGAGGGGGCCTAGAACCCAGAGTGGTAGAGCTGGGAGGGTCTCAGAACCCAGAGTGTCAAGGGGAAGGGGTGCAGAAGAGAACGTCAGAACCGGAGGGGCCAGTGTGGGCAGGGGGGCTTGGGACTAAGCAGGTCAGAGGCCGGACAGCACAGAGGCCTGGTCCCACAGAAGGAGAATGAAGCCCCCCGGGGTCCTGGGTGCTGCGGGAGCAGACCCCCGCCCGGGAGCCCTGGAACAGCAGACCCCTGGGAGGAGAGCTAAGAGCTGTCATGCCCCCTCTGGTCCTGGCTCACAGCCTCCGGGACAGACCCAAGCCTTAAAGGGCGGGGAGCCCCTTCCCGGCCAGCCCCGCCCCATCCCCCCGGGCAGTGCCCGGCCCTGCTGCCAGGCGGACAGAGCGGGCTCTGGGTTGTGTAACAGAGCCCCGGCCAAGGGTTTCTGTCCCCGTTAGCTCCGGCTGCCTCATGGAGCAGGAACGCTCAAGCCCAACAAACAGGAGACACAGCTAATAATTTCCGTGCCGAGGCTCTGCCTCTGCCCGCACACGGCCCGCCGACCCCTCTCCGCCGGGCACCCACCGCCGGCCAGTGCAGGCCCTCGGCCCCCAGGGCGTCCCCTTCAGCGGAGGCCGGCCCAAGCCCGCGGGGCTCCTTCCAAGCCCCAGACCCCACAGTGCGCGCCGCCAGACAAAACAGGATGTGCGGGGCCACCCGGAGCCCCCGAGTCCTGGGGAGTCTCTCAAACGAGATAGCCTCGTGTCGGGCGCGCAGTAGGTGCTTCATAAATGCTTTTTAATGAATCATTAAAATAAAAATTTAAAAATAAAGCTTCCTTTTGGAATGACAGCCTGGGACGGACCCTAGTCAAGCCAACTGAGACTGGGACGGGGCATCGGGCCCGGCATCCGGGAAGTTGTGGCTGTTTTAAAACATTCCTAGCGACAGAACGGGTTTCTTTGGCAATTCCAGGGTGCGCATTAAGGAACAGGATTCTAAGATGGCTCCAGCAGCTTCTCCAGCACAGCTTTCAAGGGGACCCAGCAGACACGGAAGCAATGTCGTGGGAGGGGGCGTGCTAGAAGGGCTGTCGGGGAGGGGGGGGCTTCTTGCCATAGTGGGGGGGACGAGACCGGCTCCAATGCATTGAGAGGACAGCAGGGGAGGACGGCTCAAAGCGAGGGGGCAGCCAGGGGAGGACGGCTCAGAGAGACAGAAGCAGGGCCTTTCTAAAGCCCGAGCCGCCTGAGAAGGGCTTCCAAGGGAGCGGGAGTGAGCTCACTGTGCCCACAGCAAGGGCCGACAGCCCGGGTTTTCTCTGGGAGTGGGGGAGACGCCAAGGTCTTTCGGCTCCGAGTTTCTAGGATTCTGAAGCTCTTCTTGCCCTTCATGTTTCTAAAACCCTTCCCACCATACACAGTGCTTGTGTTTTCTTTTGCCATCTTCCTCCTCTCAGGTCCTCTATGAACCTCCATGTCTTCCTCTATAGAATGATGCTGTTGAAACAGATCAGTTCTTCCAAGTCTGCCGCCTAATTCTACTCAGCTCCCTCTAGCCCGTCAATCCAGCATCTGACGTGTGGATCACGACGCCCCCAATTTGTGAAATGCTGTCCTGGGTGCCGGGTGGGCCGGGATAAAAAGGGAGTCGCTGAAATGATTCTTGGGGAGGGTCCCTGACACACGAGTGGACCCATTCTCCAGATCAAGGTCAGAGGCTGGCAGCGTCCGTCCGAGCAGCTCAGACCGAAGGGAAACCAACTGAAATCTTCATTTCTTTTTTCAGGTGGAGGACGTGGGTCCAAAGTGAGCAAGTGACTGAGCCAGGATCACTCAGGGAGGGAAAAGGGGGGATTCGAACTCGGGTCAATTTTCATGTTCTAAGATTCTTGGGGCTTCTCCAGGCTCTTGATTTTAGAGGCAAAGACATCAAATATCAGGGAGGGGAAGGACACCTGGACCAAGGTCACACACATACACAATCACACTCATAATCACCAAGATACAGACACACAATCACAATCACACACACAATCACAAAGTTACAGACATACAATCACAATCACACACACACACAATTACAAAGATACCGACACACAATCACAGACACTGACACACAATCACACACATACAATCACAAAGATACAGACATACAATCACAATCACAGACACACAATCATATACACAATCACAAAGATACAGACATACAATCATACAATCACACACACACAATCACAAAGATACAGACATACAATCACACAATCAACACACAATCACAAAGATACAGACATACAATCACAATCACACACACACACAATTACAAAGATACCAACACACAATCACAAAGATACTGACACACAATCACACAATCACACACAATCACAAAGATACCAACACACAATCACACACACAATCACAAAGATAGATATACAATCATACAATCACAATCACACACACAATCACAAAGATACATACAATCACACACACAATCACAAAGATACAGACACACAATCACACAATCACAATCACACACAATCACAGATACAGATACACAATCACATACACAATCACAAAGATACAGACACACAATTCTAAACATTTCCATATTCATCAAAGATACAGACACACACACACAATCACAAAGATACAGACATACAATCACAATCACACACACAATCACAAAGATAGACACACAATCACATAATCACACACACAATCACAAAGATACAGACATGCAACCATACAATCACACACACACACAATCACAAAGATACAGACACAATCTCACACACACACACACACACACACACACATATCTGCACATACAATGAGTTCAACCCCCATCTCCTGACCCCAAACAAGCACTCCCGCCTGCCCTCTATGAGACCAAGTTGGGCGGTCCCCATGACCCATCCAGGCTCCTGATTTTACAGATGAAGAAACTTCACAAGCATGGAAGTGACTCAGGAGAGGAGGATGATGCATTGGCCCGGGGAGACCTGAATTCAAATTCTGCCTCGGACACCATCCACGTAACTTCTAAGCCGCAAGTGACTCATCCTTTCTTACTCTCAGTTTCCACATCTGTAAAGTGGGGGTAATAACAACCCCTGCATCCCCGAGCCTTTTGCGGCGTCCGTGGGCATGACGCACGAGCGCATACAGACGTGGAACACATACTGAGACACGGAGACACCCACGGGAGCCCCGGGAAGGCCACAGTGAGGAAGCAGACTCCGCCGCTCCCCACTGAGACCTGGCGCCCCCCCCCCCCGGGAGCCCCCGGCCCATCCCCTCCTCTGGTTGGGTGACAGTGAGCTCACTCCCTGCTTGGCCACGGAGGCTGCTGGGGATCACGGCCGATTCTCAGGAGCGTCTTTGTTGGGGAAAGCGTCCCTTGCCCCCGCCTCCGGGCTGGGTCGGCAGCACGGGTCACCCTTAACCCCCCGGGGGGGCGGACACCCCCCTCCGAGCGCCCGCCTCTCCTCCCGGGCTCTCCCCCTCCGCTCCGCCGGGGGCCCAGAGGCCGGGCACGTGATCAGCAGATGGGCAGCTCCGCTCCCTCTAATTGGTGATAATCGCTCAGGATTTTTCTATCTGTGACAATTCATTTTCCGCAATTATCCCCCCTCGGCTTTAAAGTCGCCCGGGTCCAGCGCTCGGAGCTCCGGAGAAAGCTTTCCCGAGCCAACTTGCAAGTTGTTTTCCCTCTCCGGGATGACGGGAATTAAAAGCAGATGTGCCAAATGGAGCCTCCCCTCCCCCCCACATACTGTAAATGTTTTTAAAATGTGACTCTGCTACACTCCATGTCAGACAGCTGAAGTCAAGGTAGAGGGAAGTGCCAAGAGGGGAAGACGGATGAAATTTCAAATCCGTTCGGACAGATTAACGAGAGACACTTTGAAGCCATAAATCACGCAGACAGTCCGGACGGAGCTAATGATGAAGCTAAGTTTTGTTCGTCTCTATTATCTCATGGAGATGCGAGAGACAGAGATGGCGGAATCCGGCCTTCCGAGCAAGGCCGGGGGGAGAGGGGGGAGGGCTCCACGTTCCTGGTTCTCCCGTCCTGGATCGGTCACGTCCTTCTCCGGGCCCAGTCTCATCGTTCGTCCGGAGGACAAGGGCTGAGGCCCAGGGACCACCAAGGCCTTCTCCGGTCTAAAGCCTCTAATGGGGGGATGGAATTCAATCCAACCCACAGCCATTAAATCCCGCAATGAGTCGGGCCCCGGGCGAGCGCTGCCGAGGCTACGTGGGGAAAAAGTTAATCCGCTCTGCCCCAGTGAGTGTGGGATCCACTGGGAAGGAAATATGATGTATCCCCAAAACAGCAGGGGTTCTATAGCACGTGATACAAAATAAAAGGCTGTCGTCATTCTGTTCCCGCTCACTGTCTGAGCTCCCTCCTGGGAACTTCTCGGCAGCGACACTGGAGCCGTTGGCTGTGCCTGCTCCAGCTCATTTTACAGATGGAGAAACTGAGGCAGGCGGGGTGAAGTGACTTGCTCGGGGTCAGGCAGCCAGTACGTGCCTGAGGCCGGCTCCAAATCCAGGGAGGGAGACGTCCTGACCGTTCCCTGGTGGCTCTGAACAAAGCCCCAACCTCTCGGGATGAACAAAAGCATTTCTTAGGGGGAGGTCCCCGGAGGGGGCGCCACAAACTTCTCCAAAGGAAAGCTGGGCAGGGAGGGAATTCTGGGCTCGGCGGATGGACCCTTGGTGAGATGGGAGCAAGAACCCAACCACAGGGGAAGACGGCCGCCCTCGTCAGAGACAGGCGTCAGAGACACCTTGGGAACGGGGAGGGGGGAGGGGTCCCCAGACCCTGGGCTCTGACAAACCAACGCTTCCAGAACCCAGGAGCAAGGCGGGCGTCTGTGCCAGCCGGGTCCCATCCCACCGTGTCCTGTTCCGGGGAAGACGCCGGGCCAATGCTGAATCTGTAGAGAAGGGCACCCAGGCCCGGAGGAGGATCAATGGGGAGAACTCCTGCTGCAGGGCCTGGAGGAGGATCAGTGGGGAGAACTCCTGCTGCAGGGCCCGGGAGGTCCAGGAGGCCCGGGAGGATCAGTGGGGAGAATTCCTGCTGCAGGGCTCCGAGGGTCGTCCCCAGGCAGAGAAGGCTCGCGAGGCAGATCGGGGACGACTCCCGGCAGGCAGCTCCATCCCAAGTGGTCCCGGGGAGCTCGGGGCAGGTTCCGCTTTCCCGGCGGCAGTGGCCAGGAGAGCGGGTGGGCGCTGGCTGAGGATGACGCAGAGGCATCTGGGCCGGTCCGGTTCCACTTCAGCCCGGCTCGGCCTGGCTCCGCTCCGAAGGCAGCTGTGTTTGCAAAGCATCCCAGATTCGGGACCTCACCCGAGCCTCCCTTTTACGGATCTTCCTGATAGAAAACTGCCCAGCGAGAAGGTGCCCGAGGTCCCAGCCTCCCGTGGCCCTGCGATGGACCCTCATCCAAATGCAAACCCCCGCAGGCGAGGACCGTGCCTTTGCCTGGCTTTGCGTCCCCGGTGTTTATCCTGGGCTGTGGCACACAGCAGGGGCTTCATAAATGCTTCTGGACTTGACAAAGCTAGTGCCGGCCTCCTCCTTCGGCAGGTTTGTTCTTGGCCAGCTCTGCTCCAGGAGACTGGCCCGTGAAGGACCCTTAGCTGTCCGCCTCTGTGACCGCCCGTCAGGCTGAGAGCCCTGGGCGCGCTCAGGCAGTTTCTGGGCTGGAACGGCCCTAGGCTGGGCGAGTCCTGGGTTCCAGACCCGGGCCTGCAGACGGGCGAGCACAGGCGCCTGTTACCCCTTCGGGTCTCGGGCCTTCCAGCCCTGCACGAGGATCCGAGGTTTCTGCTGCCTCTCTCAGGGCTCGGGGGGAATCGATGGCTCCGAAATGTGCCCCAGAAGAGGGGCTGGTGTTCTTAGCCCCATTTGGACTGAGACGGAGCCCGAGGTTCGTCCCAAGGAGCAGATTTTGGCAGAGCCGGGGCGGATCCCGCTCAGAAGTCAGCCAACAAGCTCCCAGCGAAGAGGGAACGCTCGCTCCCCGGCCCCGCGGGGCCGTGCGCTCGGGACCATCGGGCCCGGGAGCGACTCAAGCCCTTCCGCTCGGGCAGGCGCTCTCCACCCGAACCCCACGGGAAGCTAGGGACGGGACGTGTCCTCCATCTCGGCTGTCCGTGATACGGGGAGGTTATTATCGATAACAGAATCGATAATAAAGCTCTCACTGCTCCCAGGAAGGGAACAAGCATCTATTAAGTACCTACTGTATGCCATGGCCCTGTGTTACAAAGATCTCATTTGATTCTCACAACAACCCCGGAAGGCAGGGGCTATTTCGAGGCCCTATTTTACAGTCCGGAGGTTTGTGGCTAGCCCAGGGTCACACAGCTAACGTCTGAGGCAGGATACGAACTCAGGTCTTTTTGACGCTAGCCCTGTTCTCTCTGTACCGTGCTACCTAGTGGCCTCAGGAGAACAGAACTGTTAGAAACAGGAAGGGCCTAAGGACAGAAAATGCCAGAGCTGGGAAAAACCTCAGAGCACTGAATGTCAAAGCTGGGAGGAACCTTTGAGATCAGCCATCCATCTTTTACCAAAAAAAGAGGGTCCTGAAGGGAAGCAATTTGCCTGATGTTACGCGGCGATTTTGGTGACAGGGCTCATCAGAGAACCCAGGTGTCCGGATTCCCAGGCTGGTGCCGAGGGCGAAACACCCCGATGATGAGCCAAGGGGAATAAACAGAAGTGCCCTGACGCCCCCCTCCCTGCCTCAGATCCACCCGAGCCGGGAAATTCTCATGACCCCGATCCCTGGCTGACCGAACAGTCAGTCACTCGGTCAGCTAGCACCGAGTAAGCCCCTACTGTGTGCTCAGGCAAATAAAGACCGCTCCTCCTCCACAGAAAACCGTCCCTGGTCTCAAGGAGCCCCTGGGAGGCGGCAGCGGTCGGGGGCAAATACTTAGTGGCCACAGGAAGGCGGGTTCTGGATTAGGGCCTACGGAGGATGAGCAGAAGATAAGGCTGTATACGATATATGGTGCATATATACACGTACCCTCTTGTGTTTATACTCATATGTCTATGTATGCGTTACATATAGATGTAGGTATGTAGAAAGAGAGAGAGAGACAGAGAGACAGAGACAGAGAAAGAGAGAGACAGAGACAGAGACAGAGAGATAGAGAGAAAGAGACAGAGAGACTGAGAGAGAGCAGAGAGAAAGATACAGAGAGAGAGAGAGACAGAGAGAGACAGAGAGAGATACAGATCCTCCTCTGGTACTTAAAATTGCTCACAATCTTCCTTTCTAATCTTGCTTTCTCATCCCAATCCCTATTACTCCCCCGCATTTGTTGTCTGTTCCATTCCACCCAACCAGCATGCGACCTTCTCTTATCTCCGCACTTTTGCTCCAGCTATGCCCCCTGCCTGACGTGCCCTCCAGCCTCTCCTCCGCCTCTCTGAATTCCCACTTTCCTGCAAAGTTCTGCTCGAGCGAGCACCCCGTCCTGCACCCGGCCTTCCTGCTCTGCCCTTTCTAACATTATTGCCCGCTCCCCCTTGACTCCCTCTGCAAAAGCCATTTAAGAATCGTGTCTCCCTAGTAAAATGTTAAACTCCCCCTTTTCCCTCCTTGTCTTTGCAGCCTCCGCCCCAGTTTTCTGCCTAAAACCTGCTAAGCATTTGCTAATTGAATCTGAATTAAGCTTCCGGCCTAGAAGGACGTGACATCCACAGCACCAAGGAAGTCTCTGAGCCACGTGCCTTGGGCCGATCAGGGGGCCGGTGCTGCCTAAAAGACGTCCAAGAGCTCATGGGAGGGGAACGGAACAGGAAGCCCGAGGCTGCCATCTTCTTCCTTCTAGCACCCAGTAATAACCCGGATGGTGAAGATCTGGGCAAGTGATAGATAAAGATCTAAATATATGGATATAGAGATATAGATGCTTATATATCTCTAGATATAGATATAAATATATTTAGATTAAATATAGAAATATAAATAAATAGATAAAGATTGACTACAAGCTCAAGCTGAGCCGACGCTCTCCGTTAGACTCTGGAGTTCCTGAGGGGAAAGACCAGACAGTTGTGGGTGGGAGGGAGCCGAGGCCTCTCAGCTGCCTGGGACTGCCAGCGTTGTCCGACCCGTGTCTGGGACTAATGATCGAGTCGGGCGCTTTCCTAGGTCTCATGATGTACAGTGACTAAGTCAGGACAGAGCTCACGCCTGGAGCAGAAGGAAGACTGAGTGATAGGACGGGAACGACACAAACACAGAGGGAAAGATTCTGTCACCTAAGGGGTGAGAAATCAGGGAAGGCTTCCTGGAAGAAGCGACCTCAACTGGGCCAGGAAAACGGGGAGGAACTTGCACTTCAGCAGGTAAGGAGCGAGGCGAGAGGTGAGCACGAGGCCCTGAACGGGGGAGGGAACGAATGAGAGCCAGGGACGGAGGAGCCTGGGATGACCGAGCCCACGAAAGGGAGGAACACGTGACACAAATCGCAAACTGGCCACGGGGAGCTTTGAAGGCCAGGATCGAGCCAACTTTTTCCAGCGGGCATCTCGGGAAGGTTCTGAGCAGGGGAAGAGAACGCTGGGGGCCATGCACAAGGAAGGAGACAAGCAAGAAGAAGGTGGATGAACCGAGAGGATGAGGAAAGGGACCTGGGGAAACAGTTAAGAAGCTCAAAGCAACAATTCAAGGCACTGGTGTAAGTTCAAGAGAAAAAGCTCCCTGAGGACAGCCCAGACGAACATTAGCTGCGGCCTGCTGCGTTTCTGCTTCCGTCGGCAAACATTTCCCCACCGTGGATCAGGCCACGTTGGGGAGATGAGATCTGGGGTCTAAAGGCCGAGGCCGCCAGGGCCTAAACGAGGCCAGGGAGCGGAGAGGACGGATTCGATGTTTGTTAAGTACGATATAAAGGCCATGTGCTCGACACCCAGAGGGTGACTCAGTCCCCGCCCTGGGAGCCGTGTGTTCCCCTCGCACACAAACCTGTTAGCAAGAAAACATGAGGAGGGGGAGCCCCGGCGGCCGGGGCTCCTAGAGGAGCCGTACTGAGCCTACCCACAAGTACTTCAAGAGACGCGGGGCCGTCCAGACGAATGCTGGGCCCGAGTGACGGCAAAAAAGCCAATTTGGCTGAGAAGCTGAAGGTATGAAAATCACGGATGTGAAAAAAGTCTGGAAAGGCATCTGAAGTCAGACACGGAAAGGCTTCTCAATGCCCCCTGATGGGCCGGCACTCGAAGTAACGGGGAGCCAGGGAAGATTCCTGAACAAGGAGATGGGATGTTGCGGGAACGGAATTCTGGCAGCCATGTGAAGGCGGAATCGGAGAAGAAAGAGAGAGCGAGGGCAGAGACCAGCCGGAGAGGGGATGGAGGCGGGAACTAAAACCGTTACTCTGCCAGCAGTAAGTGAGAGGGCAACCGCTGGGAGAGATGTAGTAGGTGCAGTCAGTATTCGGGAGACACTCTGACTGGGCTCTACGGAGGAGGAGAGGAGCAGGAGAGAACGAGACTCAGGCTTCTCAAGCAGGAAGTCGGAATACTGGTCATCTCTGTGCTCTGCGGCCTTCGCAGCCACTCTGACCCCCTTCTTTTCTAGTCTCGAGTTTTCTCTGTAAAATATGGGGGATCCTTGGGTCTTGGAGACAGATCTAGAAGGGATTTTAGGGGCCATCCGGTACAACCTCTTCGTCTTTGAGATAAAATAAGGAGGAAGCGAGCTTGATCACGATTAGAAACGGTCAAAGCGAGGCGCCAAACCCAAGTGTCCCGGCTCAAACCCAGCTTGATTTGAATTGTACCGACCATCCCTTCTCAGTTATCTGGGATAAACCCATTTGGGCTCTCACATCGTTCTGGCTACAGTATAGCAGACGAGAGAGCGAGACCAGGGAAGTCACAGACCTGATTCAATTCTCACTTCTGCTACTTATTGGCTGTATGATCTAGGCCACTTAATGACGCCGAGACTCAGCTTCTTCATCTCTGAAATGGGAATGACAATCACAGTGCCATGTAAAGTCGTTGACTCAAGTGAGATAATGCATGCAAGGCATTTGCAAATACATATTATTGGACGATAGAATATATATAATAGAATATTAATATAGCAATTGATATTCTTAACAACTACTTTAATAATATCCGCTTTTAATCAAATATTCCACATTTTCTGTTCTAACATCCTAGATCCCATTGCCAATCTTGATATTATTGGCGCTAATGTTCCATATTCTAAGCTCCCTCCCAGCTCTGACTTCCCCTGTTCTAAGCTATCTCCCAACTCTGACATTCCCTGTTCTAATACCCCTTCCCGCTCTGACATCCCCTGTTCTAAGCTCCTTCCCAGCTCTGACATCCCTTGTTCTAGTTCCCTCCTCAGCTCTGTTCTAAGTCCCCCCCCCAGCCCTGACATTCTAATTTCTCTGATATCTCCTTTCCTAAGGTTCCTCCTACATTCCAGGTTCAGAGATTCTTTTCGGCACCGAAATTCTGTGGTTCCGTGCTTTTTCCTAATCTAGCAGGTACAAACCCAAGTCTCTTGAAGCCCCAGGGAGCCTTAATGTCCAGGGGCTGGGGCAAGCTTCCAGAGCTTTCTAGTTTTGACACCTGGAGGGAAATCATTCCCGGCCGCCCCGGGTCACTCCCCCGCGGCGTTATCCCAAGAACCGGGCAATTAGCCGGGCCAGATCCTGCCTCCCTCCGCTTTCCCGCTGCCCGGCGGCCCATGGCTGCTCACATCTGTTTCTGGAAGGTAATTCTATTCTGAGGGATGCTATTTCCAAATGCTCCGCGGCTCAGCAAGGGGTCCGTCGCGCCGGGGGAGGAGATAATGGCGGGCTCATCAACATCTCGCTAACACTTCTCTCTTGGAAAAGTGCCCTCTTAAAAATAGGCCCGGCGTGCCTTCTGACAACAAGCAACTCATCATAATAATGGCTCACGTTTCCCTAGAACCAGCATGTCTCCTCCTCTGGGGAGAGAGTGCGAGGATGAGTGTCCCGATTCTGCAGATGAGGAAACTGAGGCACAGATGGGGAGTCACTTATATAAGGTCAATGCCAGGACCAAGATCTCACCTCCACAGTCTGTGTGTTTTTCACTGTATCATTGGCACGTGGGTCTTATAAGGCCTGAAGAGCCGGGGAGCAGTCTCAAATGCGCTCCAGGGGTGAGGAGAAGAGGGAAAAAGGGTTCCATAAAAGAGCCCCTCAGACCCCAAAGGGGCCCGTCGGGCCTCACTGAGCTGGGAAAGGAGCCAAGACTCTCATGTCCTTACCAAAAAATAATCTGTTAAAAAGTTATTTGATTCTCACACAAACTCTATGAGGTCGGTGCTATTACCATCCCAATTTCACAGATGGGGAAACCGAGGCAGGCAGCAATGTCCGAGACTGGACATCAGGCCCGGCACTCCGTGCACTGTGGGACTTCCTAATAGTCTTAAGTGAAGAGTGAATGGGAACCAGGGAGGCATTCCTGTCCAGAACGAGTAATGATTTAAGAGAAGGTTATAAATCAGTATTTTTCTTTTTTTTTTCTTCTCTTAATATTTTTTTCCTATTATTCTCTTTGAGAGATTTAAATGACTAAATACGGAGCGCCTGGAGCAGATTTAGCAGCTATGGGCAGCGGGAAGCTGAGGAAGGTCTGCACACAAAACCAATAAACCACGGTTAACACTGTGTCCTGATGAGGAATACTCTTGGTTTTGAGGGGAGGAAATGTGTCTTTATTGGACGGGAGAGTCCGTGGGTGTGGAGTCCCACATACGCTGTCAAAGGCTGGCATTCTTGCACCACTTTGAGTGGTTTTGTTCTTTCGATCGATCCACAAGCATTTCTGGACGGCTGCGAGGGAGGCCTTGCTGGAGGGAAAGGGGAGTATCATCCCGGTCTTCCAGAATGATCAGTCACGCTTTAAAAGAACGACAATGAAATTGAATAAAATGAAATTCAAGGACAGTTGTATTTTTATAAAATAGGATAAATTTGACAAAATAAAATCAGAAACTTGAGGAGCTCTAGGGTTCCGCTCATAACAAAGGCTAACGTAACTGTCGTTTGAATAACTCCAGTGATGGAGAATTCACCACCTTTTGGGGGCAAACGGTCCCTTTGGACCACACTAGAAAGTGAGAAATGTGAAAATCTAACAGAACAAAGGGAAAAAAACTGCTGCTTCTGAAACCCGAAGGCCTAGACATGACAAGTCATCGAAGAAGATCCTGGGCTTAGAGGACAAAGACATGGATCCGGGGAGGAGAATCTCAAATGTGATACGTTGGACACGTCATTTAACTTTCCCCTTTCAACTCTGACCTTCCTCCCACTGGAATTCGGACTCTGGGACCCCGGGCTCTGGCAGGGAGGATCTTGCCTGGATTAGGCCTCCCATCCACCCAAGCACCTCTAAATCATGTTCCTCCCCCATCCTGCCCAGCTTCCTCTATGTCTTCATTCATAAGAAACTGACTTAGAATGTAAACATCTTGGAAGGGACGTTAGCAGGCACACAGTAGGCACTTAATAAATGTTTTCATGTTCATCAATCTCCCTCAGCCTCCACTTCTTGATCTGAAAATAGATATGGAAACGCTTCTGCTCTCCTCCCTCGCAGGCTGGCACGATCATGGCGAGGTAAAGGCCTCAGAAATGGATCACTGATCCTTTCCAAGCGGACAGATTTCACGGGCCGGGCACCCGCCACGAGTCACCATCTGAGGACTGGCCTGGCCCAGGGCAAGGAGGCTTGCCCCAAGGGTGAGTGACCTGGGTGGGGCCGGCGGGTGGAGGTCACGTCAGCTCAGAACTGTCACCGTGTCAAGGAGAGATCACGGGCACCCAGAGCCAGACATTCCCCAAAGAATGAGCAATTATATATAAAGAGAGAATTAATATATACATATAGAGAGAATATAGAGAGAATTAACATATAGAATTAATAAAGAACATATAGGATTAACATAAATATAGAATGAACAATCATAGGAAAGAATGTTCCAAATCATCAAGAATAAGAAAGTATCCAAACAACTCTGAGGTTTCACCTCGCGCCAAGAAACTTGGCTAAGAGGGCAACAGGAAGCGTCCGTGCTGACGGGGTTGCGAGGGGACAGCCACACTAGTGCATTGTTGGTGGAGCTGTGAGCTGCATCCAACCATTCGCAAAAACAACTTGGAACTTTTTATTGAAAGGAACAAAAATTCCCTTAGCTGCCGATCCAGGTATCACCCAGGAGAGGCTGAGGGCCAAAACACTCCCGGATCCCGGTCCTCAGACTCCAGAGACAGCGCCGTATTTATATCGGCCTTTTTTTGTGGCTGGGAGGAAACAGAAGACGAGGGCCCATCAGTTGGGAACGGTTAAACAAACTGTGGACCGTTGCTGCTGTTCAATCATTTTTAGTCACGTTCGACTCTCTGTGGCCCCTTTCTGGGGGAAGCGATTTGCCTTTCCTTCTCCAGCTTGTTTTACACATGAGGAAACTGAGGCAGACAGGATGAAGTGACTCGCCCAGAGTCACACAGTTAGTAAGTGTCGGAGGCCAGATTTGAGTTCATGAAGATGAAGATGAAGAGCTCTGTGCCCTAGGGTGCCCCCAGCTACCTCTCAAATATGATAGAGAAATGCTTTGAGATAAGGAGAGAGAACTCTGAAGAACAGAGAGAAGAATGGGAAGATCTCTCTGCACTGAGGCAGACAATGAAGTGCAACTAGAGGTGCAATAGCCCCTCCAATGGAAAGGTATAATGGAGTCAGAACGCTCGCCCCCTCGGGAAGGACGAAGGACAGAATTCAGAATTCAATGTTGTTGTTTTTTTTCTTTAATAAAGTGAATGTTAAAAAATTGATTTTCTATGGAATTGGGGAAAAATAAAATAGTTTTAAAACAACGTAAATGAAAATAAAAGCAAAACAATTAAATTCAAGGCCGTGAAATTATAATGAGAAAGTCTGGCCCCAAAGAACAGCTTTAAAAAGATACCTACTTTCTCCTCCTTTCTTTCTTTGCTGACGTGGGGGTCCCATGGGTGTGGAAAACTGCATTTAACATCAGACGCTTGTGATTTGTGGTTGGTTCTGTTGAACTCTTTTTTTTTTCCTTTTTTAGTTTTTTTTTTTTAATTTTTCTGTTGAACTCTTCTAAAAGAATCTTTATTATAAAGGATGGAGGGGATATTGAGGGATAGAGGTGCCAGGAAAACAGAAAATACCACGAAATTTTCTTTAAAAGTAAGTAGTGGAAGAGAGCAAATCTTTCAGTTGACAGAAATCGAAAGTGGAGGCTGGAAAGGTCACAAGCTTTTCCCAGTTACAAAGCCAGAGTAATGCCGCCGAGGCAGGATCCGAACCCAGCTCTCTCAGCTCTCCCAGACCGAGGCGGTGACCTGGGGGCCAGAAGCCAATAGGGAATGACTTGCCAGGTCTCGCAGTTAGTAAGTGCCTGCAGGTGGATCAAGTCGACAGTCTGAGTTAATCTGTGTGAAAGCAATTTCAGATGTTCCTACCTGGGAGAGTCTCGGTGTACTCACCTATAAAATGGGATAATAATGGCACCTAACTCAAGAGTTGTGAGCAGGAAGTAGGACAAGAAATGTTGAATCTTTGAAAACCTTAGAGGGTGACATAAGGAGAGAGGGAAAGAGAAAGCGGGAGAGATGCACACAGAGAGACAGAAACAGAGACAGAGAGACAAAGAGGAAGAATTAGAGACAGAAAGAGAGAATGAGAGAATGGATAAGAATGAGAATTAAAGAGAAGAGAGAGATACAGAGAGACACACACACAGAGACCAAGAAAGACACAGAGACAGAGACAGAGATAAAGAGAAAGAATCAGAGAGACAGAAATAGAGACTGAGAATGAGAGAATGAATAAGAATGAGAATTAGAGAGGGAGGAGAGAGATATTGAGAGACACACAGAGAGACCGAGAGACAAGGAGACAGAGACACAGAGAGAAAGAATTAGAAAGAGATACAGAGATGGAGAAAATGAGAAAGGATTAAAGAGGCAATGAAAGAAGAGGGAGACAGAGACAGAGACACAGAAAGACAGAAAAATAATGAGAGACCATTAGAGAGAGAGACCGAGAGAAGAGAGTCACAGACAGAGACAGAGACCTTTGTGTACCCCGGCCACCACTTGTTCTCAGCTGGGTATTTGGAGCAAAAGCCCCACTAGGAGCCGGGTGCAGGAATGGGTGAAGCCGGCTTCAGGCTCCAGCAGGGCCCTGCTAGCCATGTGACTTGGGGAAGGCTTCAGTGTCCTAGGTATCGGCCCCTCCTCATCCCCCCTGCCTCGCTCCGGCTAGGCTCAGTTCCCGCCCCCGCGCCTTTGCCCCAGCCTTGCAGGGCTCCCTCCGCACTTGCCATCCTCTGTAGTCTCCCGGCTGCGGCGCCCACCTCCCCGCAGCCCCCTTCCCTTTGCCCAGGCCCTCCTCCCTCCCCGGGGCTCTGCGGCCAAGGCCCGTTTCCTCCCAGTCACCGTAACCACAGACCCCCGCGGTCCCCAGCACTGAACAGAAACTACTGTGGATTTGCTGAGAGACGGATGGAAGAAAGGCAGTGACCAGAGCCACAGAACTGCAGTCGCAAAACCCGAGCTCAGATCCACTTCCTGGATGTGGGTGTCCAGAAACCGTCTGCCTCAGTTTCCCCAACTATAAAATAGGAATAGTAACAAGAAGAGCATCCGGGGATGCTATTTGCAAAGGCCGCGGTGCAGGCCCGGCACACAGTAGGCGTTCTACAAATGCCAGTGATCCTCCCGGAAGCGGTCTCCCTTTTCCTTGGCACTCAGGATGGCCTGGATCAGGTGGACATGGGGACCGGCACCTTGGAGCACAGGCTGGACAGTGGGGGGGGGGGCATGGGCAGGGGCTCGCAGTGTCCGTGGGGCCGCAGAGGGTTCTGGGACCGTTCTGTGGTGAGCTGGATCCGGGCTGGAGGCCGATCCCAGAAAAGGGGAAGGGGAGAGGGAGAGGATGGGGCAGGGAATGGTCAGCATCAAGTGGAAGAGTCCCAGGGCCTTCCTCCAGCCCCAGGCCTGCTCCAGGAGTGACCACCATGAGCCCGGGGCCTCCCTCCAGCCATCAGCCCCCAAACCTGGGCTCTGTCAGGGAGGGCTTGTGGGTAAAAGCCCCTTCCCTCTCCTGAGAGAACAAGCGGAGGAGCAGGCCGGGGAAATAAAAAGGATTCTTTTTGGGTTTCGTTTTCAAAGCCACTGACAAAAAACAGATTTAAAATTAGGCGGGCCGGGCCGGGCCCGGCCAGGCCGCTTTCTCTCAGGCTGGGACTTCCCCAGAAAGAAGGGGGGCTCCCCCACCCCCCTAGGGAGGGCTAGAAGGGGGGCCGGGGCTGCCGGGCCAAGGCTAGATGAGTGCCCAGCCTCAAGCTCCTCACCTGGAAAACGGGGCTGGACTGGGGGACCCCAGTCTCTTCCAGCTTTAAACTGACAGGGAAGTGTTGGAGGCAGAGGCCACAGGAGACGGCCCCTGCCCTGGCCACCTTCATCATCCTCAGCAAACTTTTATTAAGCAGCCGCCCTATGGCCCGCACTGGGGGGAGGGAGAGGAGGGGGCGGGCGCAAAAGCACAGCCAAGAAACTCGGGAAGCCGGGCGGTGCAGGGGATGGAGCCGGGAGGACCCGAGTTCAGCTGTGTGATCTTGGCAAAGTCACTTAACCCTGACTGACAGACACCTGTCAGACACTTAGTAGCCGTGAAATCTTGGGAAAGAGACTTAATTGCTTTCAGCCTCAGTTTCTTCATCTGTAAAAGGGATGGTGATAACAGCACTGACCCTACTGAGATATTAAAAGCACTTTTCAGACCCTAAAGCAGCCCCCCCCCCCATCATTTTTCTTATTGTGCTGCTGTAGGATGCGAGTGGTTCTTAAGTCAATCCATCCCCAAGCATGCATCACTGTGTCCCAGCACTAAGTGCTGAGAGGACAAGGATGGAAGTCAGCTGGAAAAGAAACACCTATTAGGCGCCAGCTGTGTGCCAGGCAGGGGACTGAGTGCCAGGGATTCAAAGGAAGGTGAAGCAGACCGCTCCCCGCTCACAGAGAAGGCCCAGGCTGCTGGGTCCCCAGAGGCTGCAGAGGGCCCAGTGCCCCCCCAGGCCCTCATTTCCAGCCTGTTCAGAGGACTTAGCCAAGGTCCCACAGGGCTAGGGCAGAGCCAGGTCCGGGGCAGTAGGACTGCTGAAGCCGGCCCTCTGAATTATGTGTTTCTCCCCCTACATATTGGCTGCTCTCCCCTTAGAGTATAAGATCCCGGAGAGCAGGACTTCTTTGCCTCTTTCTCACGGTTCTTAGTCTGACACATAGTAGGTGCTTAATAAATGTTTACTGCCGGACTACCAGTCACAGGCAACAACCTGCAGTCCTGGGTGGCGAGGAGGAATATGTGGCGGCGGCCTCCCCTCGCTCGGACACACATTTAAAGGGAGAAAGTTAAGGTTTGGACACGACGTAGGTAAATCTGCTTAGGGGAGGCCAGGAAGTCGGGGGTCCTGCCTCCCCCTTTAAGGTCGCCCTACCATTCTCACCCTACCACTGACTGGAACCAAGGTCGCCGAGCCCAGCTGTGTGGCCAGGAGCACACGATGGGCCCTCGGCAGCCACGAGTCAGGGCCTGGGATGAACAGGACCGCATGAAGGGACTTCCTGCCCCTCTCCAGCCTCCCCGGAGAGGCCTTCAGCAAAGCAAAAACTCCACCAGATTCTCCCCCAAAAAAGCAAAGCAAAAACTCCACCAGATTCCCCGCAAAAAGTGCTGTGAGAACAAAGGCTTCGTGACCGAGCATCTGCCTTCAGAGTTCCTCCGTCCTCGCCGCCTTATTCGTTCCATGTGGGAACACAGAAGGCCGGGCTCCGGAGGCCGGAGGCCACTGGCTGGTCACTTTGTAGCCGGGACCCCGGACCCTCGGCACGGAATCCTCGGTCACGGGCCTCTCCTTACGGGTCGGGCGGGGCCGCCGGGCCCACGACCGAGGATCCGGGGTCTTCCGGCCCGACGAGGATTACGCGGATTACAATTTGCAAAGCAAGGGCTGGCTCCAGAAGAAGGGGCCGCAGGGAGGGGCTCCCACTTTCCCTGCCTCGACTGTCCAAAGTAATTTCCATCAGGCGGCTCGCTCCGACGCCATCAAAGCCCTCAGTGCTCGCGACTTCAGAGACCCGGGTCGCTGATGGTTATAATTAGAGCCGCCACCATCAGCATCTCTGTTCCTCAAGCTGCATTATGGTGATTTATGTGACGGGCAAGGGGACCCCTAATGCAGACCAGGAATGGAGGCAGGAGTTTCCCTGAGAATCTCAGGGAGAGCCAGGGAACAGGGCGAGGGGGATCCACCCGGTGGGAGCGGGAGAGGGCTCCTGGATCAGCGGTGCTCCTACTCTCCCAGCCGGGCGGCAGTCCTCTGGGAGGAGCCGCGGGAAAGGCAGCTCACCACCCCGCAGGGAACATGCTCCCAGGAGGTCTCAGGATTCCCAGCAACACGGACCGCAGGGAGCACAGATCTCCAAGCTGGACTCGGTCGGCGCAGAATCCTTAGTAAAATGCCCCGGAATCCGGGGACCCCCATGAAGAGGGGGATGCTGGGAGACGTCCAAGCCCCTCTCCACCCGGACCTCTGAGTTCCCCAGGCGATCCCTGCGGATCGGCCACTCCCTCTCGAGCCAGGGTCCCCGAGCCCTCTCCCTCACAGACTTCAAGCGGATCCTGGAACTCAGAAGAGAGAAAAACGCCATCTTTAGTTCCACTCACATCCAGTGAAACGTGGCGTTTCCTCCATTCTGGGGAGGGGTCCACAGCTTCCCGGACTGACAGCCACAGGGGGCTGGGGCCCGGGCAAAAGGCTTCTTATCCCAGACCAAGAACCACCGGCTCGTTCTTCAGAGAAGGAAACTGAGGACCCGAGAAGCCGAATCCCTGTCAGGGCTGGAAGGAGCTCCAGCGCCCAGAGATTATGTCGGCACAGTACATCCCATGAGTATACACTAAGCGATTACTCATTGCCAGCTGGGGGCACAGTAGGTGGGGCGGGGGGGAAGAGGGGATGACAAGGGAAGGGGGAAGGGGGGAATGAGGAAAATCTGAGGTCAGATCAGTCCCAAATGCTTTTTGCTTGAATGACCTTGGGCAAATCCCCTTCACCCTTCTCAGCCTCAGTTTTCTCATCTATAAAATGGAAATATTCAAAGCACAGGATCAAATAAAGTAACTAAAAATAAGATAAAATAAAATGAGCCACTCCATCATTTGGGGCAGGTCGGTCCTTGAAGGTTCTCTCCCCTTCTGGCCCCAGGCCGAGGCACCTACAGTCACTGATTTAAATGAGGTTTCGAACCCCCCACGAGGGTGACCAGGAACTTCATTCGGGGGCACGCGAGCTCCTGGCCCCTCACGGAAGGTGAAGCAAGAAAGCCTGAGATGAAGGCGGGAGAAAAGAGGCCTGGCTTCCTCTTTCCTGCTTTTCTTTTAGGGGGGGAAGTGCCCCTCCACCCACATTAATCTGAAAGGCTTCTGAGCAGACACAAAAGGATGGCGGGACGGACAGCTCACCTTCCTCCACCATTTTCCATGGGAAATCTGCCAAAAAATCACGCTCCCGAGCCATCCCCACTCACCGCAGGGTCCCCTCGGCCCGCAGACCCTCACGTCTGGCGTTCGAAGCTCTCTGATTTGGCCCCTCCTGGAAGGTCGTCCTCGTCTATTCCCGCAGCTATATTGAGTCGTCCGTCCCCCCCCACCCAGCGCTCAGCAGCAACTCCTCCTGCCTCTGAATCCGTCTGCCCATCACTGGCCCTCGTCACAGGCAATGTTTATGTTCTTTATTCCCTCCACAAACATTAATCAGGACTCTGCGAAAGCCCAGGGCCCAGAGGAGTCGCGGGTAAAGAAGCAGTCTTCCAGACTCCAGGACCTGAGTGAGTACGTGCATTTATTAAGCACTTACTGTGTGCCAGGCACTATGTCAATCACTCTTCTCAAGGAGTCTATCAGACTGAAGTCCCCTCAATCCTCGTGCTTTCTCTCCAGCTTCTCCCATTTATCACTCTGTATTTTGCATGTTCTTTCCCCCATTAGAAGGGGAGGTCCTTGACAACTGCCTCTCTTTGCCTTCCTAGCACTTAGTACTGGGCACGCACATGGGAGGTGCTTAATAAATGCTAACAAATAAGGGGATGGGGTCAGAGGGAAGAAGCGAGCTCCGTTTGGGACGTGAGGTCCCCCAGTCTAAGACGTCCGGGAGGCAGCCGGGGAACTGAGCAGTGGTTAGCACAGGGTAGGAGCTTAATAAATGCTTGTTTCATTTGGTTTTACTCCAGAACATAGAACCCGAGAGCTGGGAGGAGCCCTGATTCTGGGGCGCAGGGTCAGAGCCCTCAGAGGAGAGACTTCCGGCTGGGAGGGGCAGGGGGGCTGCACTCGTGGGGAGCCTTGGGGACGGGGAGTTGATGCTCCTGACGGTAATGGGGACGTCCGGAACGAGGGGGAATCGGAGGGAAGGCTGCGAGTTTACGTTCGAGGCAGTTCCCCTGCGCTGGGGACCGGCAGAGACCGGGCTGGAGACGCAGGTCCGAGACTCGTCAGCGCAGAGATAGCCCCGAGTCCGTGGGAGCCGACGGACGCTCACCAACAGTGCAGAGGGAGGAGGGAGGGGGCACAAGATGTAGACGGCCTTCTCCGGGAACTTAGCCACAAAAGGGAGAAGAGACGTGGGATGGATGGATCAGGGAGGGGCTTCTGGGGCGTAAAGGGATCGCCTCAACCTCTTGACTGATCCACACATATTTATTAAGGTCCGGATCTGAACCAGGTCCTTGCACCCTTAACTTCCCATCCCAGTTCCGCGGCCAGTCCCCGGCCCCGAACAGACATCTTCCCTTCTCTGCCTCAGTTTCTGCCTCTGTGAAAAGGGCCAGCAGCACTAAAGAAGGGGATTCTTCCCCCTTGTGGGGTCGCCTTGCCGGGATGAAGAGCCAGTGGAGATCACGTCACACGGACGTAACAGCACGGACGGGCGCTGGATCCACGAAGCAAAGCGTGGCCGTTTCTCTGGCTCAGAGCAGCAAGAGCAGGAGAGCCTCTGGGGGAGTGAGCCCAGGCCGAGGCTTGGCAGGGCAGAGTGAGGAACGGAGAAGGGACCAAGGGCGCAGGGTCTGACCGCTCGGCCCAGGAGCCGATGAGAGAGGGCAGCCGAGAGGGGCCGAAGATAAGGCTCTGGCCCGAAGCCAGGAGAGCCTGGATTCAAATCCAGCCTCGTGACCCACGACCCTGGATGAGCCATTGGCCCTCTCCCCCCAAAATGAGTCCCCCGTGTAAGGAGGTGTTCTGGGAGAAGAAGAAAGCCAAAGTAAAGGTGAAAAGGCCCCCGAACAGCTCTGAAAGGTTTCAAATAAGGCACACGAGGGTGAAAGAAACCGTTGTCAAACCGTGTACATATAGAAATGGCTATATTTATGTATTTATAGCTACATACATATTTAAATAAAATCTCCAAGTTCATGGAGGGACCAAAGGTCTTAAAAGCGGTTACCATGCATATGTATTGTGACATATGAATACTGGGTATGTATATAAATATTCATTCGTGCACGTTATGTATACATGTTATAAATAGGGATCGGCATACATGTGTATACACATATACTGTGTGTGAATATCAATGGGATTGGGCGAGGGAAGTGTCTCCCCTGTCCGGCGGATCCCATTTCTCCGGAAACCCGCTGATTACGGCCAATCCAGCAAGAGCTGGGGGAGCTCTTGAAAGATCCATTCCAGGGCCCCGAAAGAAGGGATTGAGGTGACTAGGGAACCTCTGACCTTGGAAAGATGATGGAGACAGGAGGTGAGAGATAGAAACCCAAGCAAAGGGGAAATAGAGACCCAATTTTCTTTATTAAAAAAAAAAAGTATCTGCCAATTTTAGGTCAAAATTCACTTTCGATTCATTTACTGACAAAATAAAACTCGGGATCAAGTTGGCTTTGAAACCGATGGGTACCTAAGGGTCTAGTAGCGGACAAAGTGCTTGAGAGTGAGGACCATTGAAGCTCTGAGCCTTCATCTTGTCATCTGTAAAATGGGAATCATCCTAGCAAATGGGGGTGGGGTCATATAAGACCACCTAAGTACACAACACCCTTCCTAGACTTTAAAACGCTATTCAAACCTCTATCGTTATTATTAGTATTATTATATTTTGGGCCGGATCCCACTGTCTGCCTAGAAATCCTGTCAGAAACCGGCCTCTCCTGGAGCAGACTGCGCAAGGGAGATGGGAAGATAAATTCCAAGCCCAGCATCTGCTTTCAATTTTTCCTCCAAGCCGGGGACTGACCGCCGAGAGAGCCCGGCTCCGTACTTTAGTCAACAAGCAAATTGAACCTGCGACGATAAACGTTTTTTGGAAACTTTGTACAAATAAAAGCAACAAGCTGTTTTCTCTCCTGCTCTGCCATTTGTGCTCTGGACGCTCTCCCGTTTCCTGGAAAAAATCATCTTCTCCATCCCTGGCCAGGTGTGCCTACAGATGTTTTGTCCTGGGAGTCAGAGCTCGGGGTGCCGGGCGACGGATCCCAGCGAGCGGGGGAGGGGGGGGAGGAGGAGGCCGGGCCGGGCCTGATTTGTTACATTTTATCTCGTTTTTATGGGTACCTTGGGTTTTCCCATCACTCATTTCCTCCGTCTCTCCTGCCCAGAGTTCTCTGTGTGACAAGGACTTTGAGAGGGAGTCCATAGGCTTAGCCAGTCTGCCAGAGGAGACCCCCACAAGGGTGAAGAATCCCCTTCTTTAGCACTATTGGCCCTTTTTACAGAGGCAGAAACTGAGGCAGAGAAGAGAAGACATCTGTTTGAGGGCGGTGACTGACCGTGGAGCTAGGACTGGAAGTCAAGGGTGCAAGGATCTGGTTCAAATCCGGACCTTAATAAATATTTGTGGATCAATCAAGGGATTCCCCGGGGAAACTAAAAGCTCCTGGAGGACGGGGCCTGGCAGCCGGGAAGCAGCTGCTTAACAAACACTTACTAGAGCCCGGCCGCGCAAGCCGACACGCTCAGCACAAAATGGGGATTCTCGTGTATCTTCCCGTTTCGTTCTTTACATCCGGACAGGGCCCCTTCTGGGCGTTCATTAAGTTGGGAATTTAAAAAAGAATAAACATCTTAAATGAGGTGAATGGATTCGGGTAAAGCTGAATTAGAAAATGATTTCAAATTATTTTTAACCCACTGCTTTTTGAGGGCAAGGCTAAATGGGGCTTTAATAAATGCTCACGGAGGAAAGTTTCATTTCCTCCGGGGTAGTTCCTGCCTTGGAACTGGGATTGAAATCAGGAAGATCAAATCGACACGCCAACCTTTCTAGCTGTGTGACCCTGGACATATCTCTTCACCCTGTCTGCCTCAGTTTCCTCCTCTGTAAAAGGAGCTGGAGAAGAAAATGGCCAACCCCTGTGGTATCTCTGCCAAGAAAACCCCAACAGGGTCGCTAAGAGTCGGAGAGAACTGAACACCAAGTACTTAGCCGCTGGCGCATGTTTCCGTGGAGCTGTTTAGATGGCTTAGGAGATTGGGAACGGAGGAACGGGAAGAAGAATACCAAGGATTTTATGGGTGAAGGGAATGCGGGATGAGAAAACGGTCTCCCCTGGGGCTGGGCACGTTCCGGAGGGGACGACGGGCCGAGAGAGCCGCCTGGGCCCACCCCGAGTCGCACAGCTCGGGGTCAAGCTTGCACGCCGATTCAGGCCTCGCAAATCCCAACCTAGACTTTGGGCATATATGCTTCTATTTATAAATAGTTTATAAATATATTTATATTTTCATTCTTCTTGCTCCCCTGACTATCTTTTTTTTCTACTTCATTTTCAGCACCATCCCAGACAGCAGGATTTTCAAGTGAGGAAACTGAGGCACAAAGTTGGCATGGTATCTTGCCCAGGACCACAAAGTAAGGATCATTTGGCCACGGTGCTAGAGCTGGAAAGGACCCCAAATGTTCCTGAATACAAATGCTTATTTTACAGATGAGGAAACTGAGGCACAGAGGGATCAAAGGCCTCAGCCAGGCCTCTGCCACAGAGCTCTTCCAGGCCCAGCTTTCTTTCCACTAGCACACTGCTTCCCAGGGGACGAGGCCTGGGTCTTGGAAGAGGGGCTCCGTACCCAGCGTTCTGGGGGCGTCACAGCTCGGAGAGGAGCCCCCGGAGCCGCTTCTGGCTCGGTCCGCTTTCCGGGCGGGCTCGGAGAGAAGCCTCCCAAGGAAGATCCCCCTTCCCCCGGGCCATGTTCGGGGGAGCAGCCTCCGCAGTCAGCGCCTTCTCAGCTTTCCCTTCAAGCTTCACAGTCACTTTCCCATAGGTTTCATTTATTTTCTTTCCATGTAAATGATGCAATTTTTTCAGCAAGGAACACAGAGCCCCTTCCAAGGGCCCGTCACAATGACAACTCTGTGCGCTGGACAAAGCCTATGAAACTAAGGGCCGGGTTCTGAGGCCAGACTGGAGGAGGGGGGCAGCAGGGGCAGGGGCTCGGGGGGGCCGACTTCTCCTAGCAGCCCCTGGTGAGCCCCTCTGGAGGCAAACCCAAAGTGGGCCCTGAAGCCTGGACAAAATCTAGAACAAGGGTGTCAGAGGTGGGAGGGGGCTTAGAAAAGGGGGTGTCAGAGCTGGAAGGGGGCTTTGAACAGGGGATGTCAGGGCTGGGAGGGGGCTTAGAGCAGGAGATATCAGAAGTGAGGGAGGTTACAATAGGGAATGTCAGAGCTAGGAGGGAGCTTAGAACAGGGGAGGTCAGAGCTGGGAGGGAGCGTAGAACAGGGGATGTTGGAGCTGGGAAGGAACTTAGAACAGGGAATGTCAGAGCTGGGAGGGAGCTTAGAACAAGAGAGATCAGAGCTGGGAAGGGGCTTAGAACAAGGGATGTTGGAGTTGGGAAGGAACTTAGAACAGGGGATATCAGGGTTGGGAGGGAGCTTAGAACAGGGAATGTCAGAGCTGGGAAGAAACCTAGAACATGGAATATTAGAATATGGAAGGGCTAAGGAATAAAGAATGTTTGAACATAAATGATTAAACCTATGGGAACTTGTAGAATCCTTAAAACCCATAAAGTCCGTGTCATTCCCTTTACAGAGGAGGAAAAACAGCCTCAGGGGAAGGGAAAGTGACTCTCCTGAGGGGACCTGTGCCATACCTGGCAAGGGCAGTGGCTGGGCTCAGAGTCAGAGGATCTGGGTTCAAATTCTCCCCCAGCCATAGCACCATCACCATCATCATCATCGCTCACGTTTATACAGCTCCAACTTTTTATAAATATTCTCTCATTAAACTTCAGAAGTTACAAGGGGCGGCCCGGGGAACAGTCTGTCGGACCCGGAGTCAGAAAGACCCGAACTCAAACCCTGCCTCGGATACTCCCAAGCTGTGTGACCCTGGGCTAGGCGCTTCACCCCGTTTGCCTCAGTTTCCTCATCTGGACAATGAGCAAGAGAAGGAAACGGCCAACCGCCCCAAGAAAACGCCCCAATGTGGTCACAGAGAGTCAGACGCAAGTGACAAAGGAATGGACAAACAACAAAATGGCAGCCGGGGTCCTGTGGAGCCCTTTCCTCCGGAGGGCGGCGGGAAGTCGGGAGAGTCGGGTCCAAGTCCAGCTCCGTCCCTTACTGCCTCGGTGACTTGGGGCATATATATCCATATTTATAAATATATAAATTTATTTTTCTATTTATAAAGATTTTTATAACTCTTTCGATTTGACCTGGGCTCCATAAGCTTGTTTTCCAAATGCCTTGGAAACTGTAATTTCCCAGGCTTGTTTTCCTTTGCCGTCCTCCAAGTTCTATTTTCCGCACTTAAAACCGTGGCTCTGAGAAGGGGCTCGGAGGCCTCCCCTTTCTGGGGCCGGGCCGCCCACCCGCAAACGGGCCACGGAGTCCGGGAACCCTCCCGGGTCCCACGCCGGGCCCGTGGCCGCCACAGCTAGAACCTCTTCTCCCTCCCCTGGGCGAAGGAGACACAAACTAGGGGACAGAGAAACGGGCCCCCAACGCCAGCCGGGCAAATGATCCCCTCCCCGTTAGGGAAACCTATCGGTGAGAAATGGGGGGGAGTCCTTCCTGGGGGAGGAGGGGAGGGAAAAGGGGGGGAGATTTCAGCTGGAGCCTCACCGGGTCCGGGCTCCTCCGGGCCTGAAAGTAATCGCCGAGCTATTAAAGAGTTTACACCTTTTTAAAGGGAAAAAAAGAAGGGAGAGAAGAGAGGGAAAAGGGGAGCGAGGGGGGCTTGGCAAGGGCCGCGCCGGGTTTCTGCAATATCACTAAGAACAAAGCTTCCCTTTCTGCTCGCCCCCAGTATTTACAAGCAAGCACAAATCTGTGAGAAAATTCAATTGAACGCAGATGGCAGGAAATTCCTTGAAAATGACATTGGCCGAACTGAAACCACAAGACATGAAAATCACCGGCGGCCTTGACATGGAGGCCGGAGCGGGCGGGCTTCTTCCCCGGGAGATGCGCAATCTGTGACTGATTACGGGGAAGACAGACCGGAGATTTATTGGACTTCTGTACGACAAGGGTTCCATTTGCAACAATTAAGCCTTACGGGGCTGGAAGGAGGGCTTGACGGGGAGGAATGCTGGGGGAGTGCGGAGGCGGGTGCGAAGCGCTCGGAACGCGGGCCTCCGAGGCGCAGACTGCGGGCCGGGCGGCACCTGGGGATCGATCTGAGCCGACCGCGCCGTTTTACAGCTGAGGAAACTGAGGCCTGAAGACGTATGCTTATGGATCCTGGAGGCCTTCTATCCATTTCAGGGATGGGAAAACTGAGGTCTGAGGGCATATGCTTTTGGATCTTGTAGGCCTTCTATCCATTTTAGAGATGGGAAAACTGAGGTCTGAGGGCATATGTTTATGGATCCTGGAGGCCTTCTATCCATTTTAGAGATGGGAAAACTAAGGCCCAGGGTGCGACCAGGAATCAAAGGAAGAATCTGAACCCAGGCCCTGTGACTGGGCAAGCAAGTGTTCCTTATGTTATGTTGACCTTGCTAGAAGTGAAAAGGTTGAGAGAGAAAAAAGGGCCTTGGCAGGAATGCAGAGTGAGCCCCGTGTTGGAAGGAGTCCCCTTCCAGAGACTCTCAGGGAGGTCGTCTCCCGGTGTTTGTTCGAAGGCCTCCCGTGATGGGGAACTCACCACCTTCGGGGCCCGCCTGCTGAACCTCGGGCCTAACTGTTGGACGCCGTACATCCTGTCAAGCCTCAGTTTCCCCCTCTGGGCCCAAATGCAAATCGTGCCCTTCCTCCTCACCACAGCCCCAAGCGCCTCGGATGCAGGAAGTCAGGGCCGGCCTCACGCTCTCACAGAGAGCTGCGAGAGGAAGAGTCAGGATTCGAATTCAGGCCCGTCCTTCGGATCCACAGGCTCCCTTAGGGTCACCGGGCCGTCGGCTGGGGAAGTCTTCCAGCCCGGCCCGCGGCGACCATCCGAAGCCCTGAAAAATTCACTGAGGCTTTCCCCCTTAAAGGGAGGGTAGGCCTTACTGATCACTCCTGCCATTTTACAGATGAGGAAACTGAGGTTCCTTTCCAGAACCCAACGAGGACGTGCCAGGATTTCTGCATCCTGGCTCTCTCCGACTCCATGTCCCCACGGCATGTTTCCCCATCCCTGAACAAGGGTCCCCCTAAAGATCCCGGCAGCGCGCTCTTCTTGTCTTGGCTAAAAGCCCTCCGGGGAAGGGGAGCTCACTGGGCAGCCCGGGCCGCTCCGGGGAGCCTCCGGTGGGCAGGAAGCAGCCCCAAACTTAGCGGCCCCCCTTCTCCCCTCTGGGCCCACAGCTCTGCCCTCAGTGGTCAAGCGGGCCCAGTCTCATGGTCCCTTTAAATCAATTTAAATCAGAAGCCTTGACTCTGAGAAGCCAGTGTCAGGCAGGAGGGGAGGGGCAGAGGGGCTACGGGGGTCCCGGACAAGTAGTCTAGACTCCTGGGCCTCGGTTTCCCCATCTGTCAAATGAGACTTCCAGGACCCTTCATCCCCTGGGGAGGCAGAAGCAGCCCCCCCCCATTGGGCCACCAATCGCTGACCCAAACCGATTCTGGACTCGAGTACTCGGTGGAGCTTTTCTTTGCGGACTCACACTCTACGCAGAGAGCGGACAGGGCCAGGAAGCCCCCAGTGGGAGGGAGAGCTGCCCGCGGCCCGCATGGCGGCCTCGGCAATGGCGCGGCTCGTGATCTGGGCCCCCCAGGCTTTCATGTGACGTGGCCCCTGGCCTCCGACCTCCCCGGGGAGCCCTGAGACCCCCCCCAGCCCCTGACCTCCCAGGGGAGCCCCGAGACCCACCCCCGGCCCCCGACCTCCCAGGCGAGCCCCGAGACCCGCCCCCGGCCAGCCTGGACGTCCTCCTTGGCTCAGGTGACCATCAGCGTCCCGTGCTCTGCCCCCCTCCCCCGATGAGCCAATACTGGGACTAGATCGTTATCTCACTTTTTAAAAGGAGCCGATTCTGTTCCAGTCCCAAGATCTAAACACTTCCCGTAACTGTTTGTCCCGCTGACGGCGTCCATCTGACGGCCTCCCTGGCTAACCTCGGCCCCCCAGCCCGGGGCTCTGGCCACGAGTCAAAGAACCAGCCCCGCGGAGGGCGGAGGGAAGAGCCAGGGAGGCCCCGGCCCCGTCACGTGCAGGGCTCCGAGGGCCGGAAGGGGGCCCAAGGGCGGCTGCTGCCCACAACCGGCCTCCACTCGGACGAGACGCACGGGACGCCGCGGTCTGAGCTAAGGCAGCAGGACTAGAAACCAGAGCCCTGGCAGGACTCGGGCCCTCACCGGGGACATGGCCCCCAGGAGCCGGCCTGAGGCGGCCTGGCGATGGGCTCCCCCCTTCAGTGCCAGGGGCGACCCGGAGTCCATTGCCCACTCTGTCAGGGGGTTCGGTGATGGGGGGACGGAAATCTGGCCGGGGAACTTCCTCGCTGAGCATTCTCCCCGTGGCGGGAGCACGGGCTCCAGGGAAGCTCTTGGCAAAGTTACAGGGAAGACTGAGAGGAGGGGGCTCCACACAAGCATTTATTAAGCACCTACTATGTACCAAGCTAATGCTACAAACAAAAGGGCAGTTTTCGTCCTCAAGGAGAGCAGTCCGACGGGGGGACGACGTGCCGAGAACCGCCCCGGACCCAGGGGGACAACCCACAGTGGGAAGCAGCAGCAGGATTTCCCAAAGGCAGGAGGGCAGCCCCGGCACGGGGAACAGCGGGAAAGGGTCCGGAGTTGGGCGATGAGGAACAAAGAGATCCTCGTCACTGGATCAAAGGGCTCGTGGGGCAACTTCAGCATAAGAAGATGGAGGCAGGGGGGGAGGGGGGGCGCAAAGCCAGACAGGACCTGACAGTTGATTCGGGAGGTAATGGGGAGCCATGAGAGCTCAATGAGTAGGGGAGTGACCCGATCAACCTACGCCTTGGGAAGATCACTTTGGCAGCTGAGTGGAGGGGGGCTGGGACGGGGAGAGACTTGTGCCAGGGGACGGCCAGAGTCCATACGGGAGGTGGGGCAGCGCTCTGGCCCTCTAATTTTGTTTTTAATTCTTGTACTGACGTAACACTCTGGAATGGAAAAACCTGCCGGGAAGTCAGATCTGCTCCCCATTGGACATTCTCTTAATGACAGACATTTCCCCGAGTGTGGCCAAGTGGCGTCCCCAAGGCCGCTGCCCTGCTCCTGAAGCACCGAGACCGGAATCCAGAAAGATATGGCGGGGAATTTATCAGAAGCTTCAGTGGCCTCCAGAGAGAGAGAGAGAGAGAGAGAGAGAGAGAGTGAGAGAGAGAGAAAGAGAGAGAGAGAGAGAGAAGAGAGAGAGAGAGAGAGAGAGAGAGAGAGAGAGAGAGAGAGAGAAGAGAGAGAGAGAGAAAGAGAGAGAGAGAGAAGAGAGAGAGAGAAAGAGAGAGAAAGAGAGAGAGAGAGAGAGAAGAGAGAGAGAGAGAGAGAGAGAGAAGAGAGAGAGAGAGAGAGAGAGAAAGAAAGAAAGAAAGAAAGAAAGAAAGAAAGAAAGAAAGAAAGAAAGAAAGAAAGAAAGAAAGAAAGAAAGAAAGAGAAAGAAAGAAAGAAAGAAGGAAAGAAGGAAAGAAAGAGATTGTGGAAATGCTGTGGCCTAACTGTCCCATGTCCCAAAGCCCAGGCCCCCCATCTTCTGCCTCACTCTCCCCAGTTGTGTCCCTGATCTGGTCACAAGGACACTAGAACCTTTCTCCAAGAGGAAGAACAAGCCCAAGACCTGCCCAACAGCTGGACAAGGCAGGGCCCGGGGCAGATCGCAGCCCACCCCCCGCATGAGGGGGTCCGTCAGCCCCAGCCCCGGGGCCTCTGTGGACTCGGTGCAGTTCAGTGAGTGTATTTATGGGAAATTTCTTCCTGTCACCTGGAAAGAGAGGAGAGGAGGGGACGGCCTGGGGAGGGACAAGGGTGGAGACAGAATCACAGAAGCTGAAGCTGGGAAGGACCTTAGAACATGGAACGTCTGAGCTTCGAGGGCTCTTTCTTAGAAGAAGGAATGTCAGAGGGACCCAGAACAGGGGGGTCGGGGCTGGGAGGGACCTAGAATGGGGGGTCGGGGCTGGGAGGGGCTGTTAAAGGTCAGGCGAGTCCCTCTGCCTCCAAGAACCCCCCAGGACATGCTCCTTCCCATCGTGGGACCGGCCTCTACGAGGCTGCAGCGCCCACCGTGCAGGGGGAGGCTGTGGGAGCTCCTCGCGTCACTGAGCCCGTCAGGAGTGTGATTCTCACCCAAGCCTCCGCCACCCCTGGAGCTGATTCCGCTCTCACCCCCGACCCCAGGGCTCTGTTTCCGGCGTTCTGCCTATAACATCCCACCGTTCCCGGCTGATGCTCCATGGTGTCGTTTCCCCCCACCCCCAGCTCAGCCCGGACAGTCCGTTATTCTCTCGATTCTCCCCCTAGGAGGGGCCGTCCCTGGGCGGGGAACACGGACCAGAGGCACCTGCCCTTGCCCCGGCCCTCGGGGTGTCCGGCCCTCGCTGGGGGGAACATCCGGGCGCCAGGAGGGGCAGCCAGTGAGGGCGGCAGAACAGCCGGCGCCTGCCCGACCCCGCACTCGCACCCGGCCGGGCTCAGGCCTCCAGCAGGGCCCGGCTCGTGGGCCCTGGATAAGAGAAAAGCCTCCCCTGGTGAGGGAGGCTCGTGGCTGAGGAAAAGCCAGGTCCCACCTAAGGACAGGGAACCTGCGTGAGAACACGGCCCAGGGGCCAGGGGCGGGATCTCAGACCTTACCAGGGGACCGAGAACAGGGCTGGGGTGGGGGGTGTCAGGCCTCCCGTCCGACCCAGTTTGTCTCCCCCCTCCGAGACCCCGCACCGGCCGTGCCCCACGCCAGGAAGCCACTCCTTCCCGCCCCACCCCTTGGTGGGGTCTCCCCTTCTATGGGAAGCCCTTCCTGGTCTCCCTTAACACCAGTGTCTTCCCCTTGCAGATGATCCCCTCTGTTCTCTGTATCATGTTTGAGGTAGTCAATAAACGCTCGCTGTATAACAGGGGTGCTCAATAAATGCTTCCTGACTGACAGACTGCCGTCAGCTCCTCAGTTTCCTCAACCTCCTGAACCTCCCGCAGCAGAACGTGCTTCCTGAAAGCTGCTCCCAGAACTGAATATATCGTACCCGGGGAGGAAGGAAGCAGGGAAGGTCACCGCCCTCATCGTGGAAGCTGTTCTTGTTCCCGCAGCTTTGTTGGCTGGGGCCCACTAGGACCCCCTGGTCCCAGATCCTTTTCACACGCCCCATTCCGCACTTGTGTGGCTGGATTTTTGCACCCACTTATGTGACATTCACTTACCCCACTAAATGTCATTAGTCTCGCTTCCTCCCCCCCATCCTTCCCTCTCTGGGGTCTTTGTCATCCATGTTAGTTATCCCTGCGCCGTCTGAGAACGGGCTCAGACCCAGCCCCGGGCCCGTGAGCGGAACTCCCCCAGAGAGAGCCCCCCCCCCGGGCCCACCGGGCAATGAGTAAACACGTTATGGAACGTGAAGGTGGCGGCCCATCCCCGCGCCGCGAGAAGTGACTACGGACGGCAACAGTAAAACCGGCCGCGCAGGTGCCGCCGTCACCCGTTTTACCTCATGAACTCATCTCGGGAGCCGCGGCTTTGGGGCAGAGGAGCCGCTCCTGGAAATGGCCATGGGGGGATTTGTTCTGAATGACTGTATGTCTGTGACTAGAGGGGGCTCATGGGGGGGGGGGGGCGTGAGAAGAGATGAGAAAGGAAATGTTTGTTAACTGAAAAAAAGTCAAATCTAATTTAAAAAATACTTGAGACAGAAAGGTGAAGTTTCTTCAGAGCAAAAAATACAGATTTAAAAAGGGGGGAGGGTCTTTCTTTGTATTTTAGCACCTCGCACAATGGCTTAAAATATGGGTAGATTTCTACCATTTAACACGTACTGGACTACCTGCCATCCAGGGGAGGGCGTGGGGGAGGGGGACTGGACACACATGTTGGAGAATTGTCCCCGCGGAGGTTTGGAAAAATAAAAAGGTTTAATTTAAAAAGGAATCCGGGGCGATTCCCGACTCCTGAATCTCACGGAGAGGAGCTGGCGACGGCCGTGATCTGCCCGGGAGCATAGCTGGCAAGCAGGAGACCCACGATTCGAATCTGGAACCACGGACCCGCCTCGGCACCCGACCAGTACCGAAGCCCCTCTGTCTGGGGGCCAGTAACGGGCCGGTCAAAGCTCCCGGCCCAAGTGATGCCGCGGGGGCCGACAGTCCGGGGAGGGGCAGCTCGTGGGGGCCGGGTCCTGTCACCGCGGAGGGGGGGGCACATGAAGCCGGGTTAGGTAAACGAGGCCCCCAGCCCGGGCCCAGCTGCCAAGGCAGGGCCCGTCACTGCAGAGCTTTTACTAGGCCGGGTAATTTATGCACTCGGACTGGGAATACCTCTTTTTATGAGCCTCCAGATGCCATTTAATAGGAGGAGGAGGAGGAGGAGGAGGAGGAGGAGGAGGAGGAGGAGGAGGAGGAGGAGGAGGAGGAGGAGACGAAGGAACAGGAGGAGGAGGGGGAGGAGGAGGAGGGCCTGAAAAAGAAACTGCCGGGTAGGCAGCATTTCTCCCCACCCACCCCACCCCCCGTCACCCTACCTCCCAGTCACTCTTTCTCTCCAAGGGATCTCGGGGGAAGAGCCTCCCAGAAACTCGGCACAAAACCCGGGGAGAACCATAGTCCGGCCCCGGAGAGTCCGGCCCAGAGAACCAGGCCCCAGAGCATCTGGCCCCGGAGAGTCCCAGCCCTGGAGAGTTCGGCCCCAGCTGAAGAACCTGCGAGAACCCCAGTAGTGACTGGTGCTGACCCAGCCCCTCTGTCCTGGGGCCTGCCCCGGGCCCGGTCACACTCAGGGTCCACCTACCAAGCCCCGGAAATGGTCCGTTAGCAGAGGAGACGGCAACTGCCCAGAGCAGGAGCTGAAAGGAGTGTGAAAGGAAGAAAATAAGCACTTATGAAGTGCCTACTGTGTGCTCGGGGCTTTACAAACACTGTCGCATTCGCTCCTCACAACAAGTGAGAAGCTGGGACAGAAAGGGGTCGTATCCACGGTTACAAAGTGCCCCAGGCAGGATCTGAACTCTGGTCTTCCCCTCAGCACCTTCTGTAAAGGAAAGCGTGCGGGATTAGGACTGGGGACACTCGGGGATCCAGGAGGACCTTGTGGGAAAAGATCTTTGGGCCATAGTGGGCCACAAGTTCAACATCTAGCCACTGTACAAGATGAGAGAGAAAAAAGCCACGAGAGCCTGGAAGGAGGGTCAGTTCTTGGCGCACACTAAATCTTTTCCAACACTGAGCCTCTGGGATAGAGAACTCAGCACCTCATCCCACAGAAGGGGAGAATGAGGCCCCAGAAGGGGTCCTTGCCGAAGGTCAACCAGTGAGTGAGAGAGAGACAGAGACTGGGCTCCCGCTCCTCAGCCCAAGGTCCTTCCAAGGACACTATTCCATTCGCTTAACATTTATTAAGCACCTACTATGTGCCAAGCACTATTACTAAGCCTGAGGAGATAAAAAGAAAGAGACTCTCTGACCTCAGGAAGCTCACAGTCTAATGGGGGAAGTTACTGTTGTTCAATCTTTCTTTTTTATTGTGGCCAACTCTGTGTGATCGCATTTTGGGTTTTCTTTTATTTTTATTAAACTTATTTATTATTTTTAATGTATTATTTATATAATTACATAATAAATATAAAAATTATATAATTTATATAAATTGATTTATTAAAGCTTTCTATTTTCAACACTGTGTTCCAATTTTCTCCTCCTTCCCCCCACCCCGTCCCCTAGATGGCAAGTAACCAACATACATTAAACATGGGGAAAATCTACGTTAAATCCAATAGATGTGTACATATTTATACAGTTATGGTGGCGCACAAGAAAGATCAAATTAAAAAGGGAAAAATGAGGAAGAAAACAAAATGTAGCAAACGACAGAGTTTAAACGCTAAGTTGTGGCCCACACTCAGTCCCCCCGGCCTCTCTCTGGGTGCAGACGGTTCTCATCGTCACAAGATCATCGGAACTGGTCCGGAGCATGTCTTGGTTGAGGAGAGCCGTGCCATTTGGGGTTTTCTTGGTGGAGATACTGGAGCGGTTTGCCATTTCCACTCTAGCTCATTTTACAGATGGGTAAACTGAGGCAAACAGGGTCTCATGGCTAGTATCTGATTCTAGGCACCACCTAGCCACAACAGGGGGCACTAAGGAGAGCCGTTGATGGGAAATGAGAGCTACTGAGCCTGTCTAATGCTTCGCATCCACCCCCTCCTCCCATCAGTGAGGGGGCCGAGGAGGGGCTGAGGATCAAAGCGGAGTCAGTCCCCCTAGTGATGAAACTGTGGGGAAGGCCGGATATTCCATGGAGGCAAAAGCAAGCAGAGCCACTAAAATGCAGTAAAAAAAATTTTTTTGTTGAGTATAACTTTAAGAAGAGAATGGAGGCAGAGGGCTGGACTGGATGACCTTTCAAGATCCCTCAACTTCCAGGCCACTGTGCACCCTGGGATCCAGATCACCTCCGTTCTCAGGGGAAACCAGCCCTCGGTTCCATTTTCTTCAAAACAACCCAGCCCGACCTCCACGTATTGTAAGCCTATTAAACAGAATCACTGGGGTGCAAACATAAAAACCAACAGAGATGGAACTTTAAAGCTTAAAGGTGACTCTGGGGCTGCCGTGGTTCTAATCCGGATAGCTTTAGAGAGAAGGTAAACTGAGGCCCTCAGTGTTAATGTCAGAAAAAGAGCAATTTTCAAAGAGGAAACACTGTTAATAAGCTCTGGGAAGAAAATGTTCAAACTAAAGAGATAAAAATTGAAACAACCTGGGGTTACTACCTCACAATCATCAAATTGGTAAAAAAAAAATATGATTATTATTATTACTATAATTAAAAATAACCCCCTCCCAATTTGGGTAAAAGTGTGGCAAAACAGGTCCGCTCATTCATTGCTGGTGGAATTGCACGCTTGTAGAATTTTTATAGAGAGCAATCTGGCAGTACATAGTAAAAGCTGCCCCCAAAATCATACTCTTTGACACAATAATTTCATTGCTCAGAATATACTTAAAGTGTCTATCCATTCCAAAAAATTTATAGCATCGTTATTTGTAAATGAAAAGAACTGAAAGTAATGTCCAACCATAGGGGAATTGTTAAATAAAATGTGGTTCAATTAACAGAATGGAACACTATCCAGGCCGTTAATATGAACAAGCATGAGGGCCACAAAGAAATCTGGAAGTTCCTTTGTGAAATCATGAAAAGCATAAAAAATAATAATAAAAGCAAAATGAGAAGACTGGAATACACGGTAGCTGCCACCTTAGGACAGGAAAATGAAGGAGAATGAATGAACAAAGAAAGAATTCTGGGAGACGCTTAGGGAGGGCGACAAAAGAGCTGTTAGGAAATTTTATGTGTTGAAATGAATTAGTTTAAATGCAAGGAAAATTGAATTAGTTGTGGTGAGCTTGAAGGTTTTTGTGATATAAGAGCCAATAAGCAACTATTAGACGAGCAGAAAATAAGCACAGAAAAAGGAGGAAGAAAGAAAAGGAAGGAAGAAAGGGAAAAGGGAAGGAGGGACATAGGGAATGAAGGGGAGGGGAAGGAAGGAAGGAAGGAAGAAAGAAGGAAGGAAGGAAGGAAGGAAGGAAGAAGGAAGGAAGGAAGGAAGGAAGGAAGGAAGGAAGGAAGGAAGGAAGGAAGGAAGGAAGAAAGAAAAGGAAGGAAGAAAGAAGCAAGGGAGGGAGGGAGGAAGGAAGGAAAAATCCACACAATTAGAGAAGAGAAAAATGAAAAAAATTGATCAATATATTTAAAATCTGACTCTGAAAAAACTAACAATCAATAAATCTGTAGCTAATTTGATCAAAAAGAAGCTGAAATACTGAAATAAACAAAAAACAAACAAGCTAAAACAAAATTGCAAAAAAGAGAAGAAATAAAAAAGGAAAACAGAACCCAGTATAGAGTACACAACTATAGAATTTAATGGTAAACTAGGATCACTTAAATATAAAATACCCAAGTGAAGAGATATGAAATGGAGATTATACATAACAACTGCAAAAATCAAACCGCCCTAGATGTGAAAGAAATGCCCAAGGGAAAAAGCCTCGTGCCAGGAGAGTTAACGTTTGTCATCCGTTTTTTTAATACCGATTATTATTTTTGTTAGACAAAGTATCCTAAAAATTAAGTAAGGAATCATCTACCAATCTCTTTTTATGAGAAAAATATAATCCTAATGCTTAACCCAGGGAACAAAAAGCAAAGAAATATTACTCTGGACCAATATCACTAGTGAATAATGATGCAAGAATTTTAAGTTAAATTTTAACGACACTAGCCATATAGCAAAAAAAATATATATATATTCGTTACGACCAAGAGGATTTATAACAGGAATGCAAGCATGGTTCTCTGTGTTAAATAAAATTTAAAAAAAACCAGAAAAATAGAGAAGTCAATACATTTAAATGGCAGATAAAATGTTTTCTCTATTAGGAACACAACCACCACAGAGGAAGGGAGGGTGAGGAATAAATAAGCATCTCTTAAAGATCTCCTATATACCAGATTCCTATGTACTTCACGAATATCATCTCACTTGACCTTCACAACAATGCCATAATTATCCCCATCTAACAGATGAGAAAACTGAGGCAGACTAAAGTTAACTGATTTGCCCAGAGCTAGTAAGTGTTCAAAGCTGGATTTGAAGTTAGGGCTTCCAGAATTCAGGCCCAGCATACTATCCATTGTGTCAACCTAGTTGCCTCATAATTAATTATATGAATTTTAAAAACCAGACAATTTTATATCAATAGATGAAGAAACCACCATTGACAATGTCCAATATTCTTTTGTAAATATCAAGAGCCTTAAAAAGCACAGACGGAAAGGGCATTTTTTTCATATGATTAAAATCAAATGGGAGCAGCTGGGTGGCATCAGTCCTAAAGTCAGGAGTTCCTGAGTTCAAATCTGGCCTCAGGTGCTTCACACTTCCTGGCTGTGTGACTGTGGGCAAGTCACTTAACCCCAATTGACTCAGTAAAAAAAAAAAAAAAGTCATATGTGAACAAACAAAAACTAAGATCATCTGAAATGGAGAATCACTAGAAGCTTTTCCAATAAATCCAGGATTAAAGCAAGAAGACCCTGTTCCCAATGATTATTTAACATAGTTTTAGAAATGCGAGTGAAAGCAGCAAGAGTATGAAATTAAAGGCATAAAAACTGGCAAGGGAGACAAAATTATCCCAATTGGCTGACAAAATTATCACTTACTTAGAAAACCCCAGAGAAGGAGCTAAGAAATGGAAACAATTAATAGCTTTAGTGAAGTAGCAGGATACCAAATAAATCCACAAAAATCAACAACATTTCTGTAGAACAATAACAGAATCCAGGAGGAAATAATAGAAAGTGAAGTATTATTCAAAACAACTATAAAATATCTGAGACTTAACTTTCAAAGGCACAAAGATCAAGACACAGATAAAATCTGTGCATGCTTTTAAAAGAAATAACAATGAAAATATTTGGAGTAATAGGCATTCAATCAGCCAACAACAAGTCAAGTCGAATAGCATTTATTAGACACCTACTGTATGCCTAACATGAAATTCAAAACAATCCCTGCTCTCGGGGGTTCCCAGTCCAAATGAGGAGACAAAACGCTAAGAGCTGTATACAAATGAGATAAATCTGAGATAATGTCAGAGGGATGATTCCAGATGAAAGAGGGTCAGGAAAGGCTTTTTGTAGATAGTGAGATTTTAGTTGAATCTGAAGAAAAACAGGAGGCACGGGTGAAAAGGGAGAGGCTTCTAAGGGGGTCACTGAAAATGCTCAGAGCCAATCGACAAATATTGATCACCTCCCTTCTAGGTAACAGGTGTTGTGCTGGGGATGCAGACAGAAGGGAAGGGTACGGAACAGAGGGGAGGTATGGCCACTTTAGGAAGATCACCTGGACGGGTAGAGGAAGACGGACTGAGCAGCGGCGGAGAAGGCATATGTGAGAGATGGGATGAGAATAAAATTGACAGCTCTGGTAAGGGATGGGGGAGGAGAGGGGGTGAAAGAGTGAAAAGTCAAGAATACCATCAGTTTTGAACAGGAAGGATGTGGGAAGTTAAATAGGAAGTTAGAAAAGGGATAAGGTTGGGGCAGCTGGGGGGCGCAGTGGGTAGAGCCCCAGCCCCGGAGTTAGGAGGACCTGAGTTCAAATGTGGTCTCAGACACTTAACACTTCCTGGCTGTGTGACCCTGGGCAAGTCACTTAACCCCAACGGCCTCAACAACAACAAATAAATAAATAAACGACTGAAAAGGGGGAAGGTTTGGTGAGAGAGGAGCTCTCTTTGGGGATGTTTTGGCCAGTTCAAGAATCATGGCTTCAGTTAAGACGCAGCAAAGGAGACCGAGATCCCCAAGTGAGGGTGGGAGGGCAGCGTCCACGGGCCTGGAGAGATCAGCAGGGTCAGTAAGCAGGGGGGAAGGGGGGGGGCTGGATGTGGCCAGAAGTCAGAGAAGGGGGAGGAGGGAGGGGAGCACCCTGCTGCACCTGGTGGTCTCGAGGAGCTCGGCCATCACAGGCAGGAGCTACGAGGGGCCGGGACAAGCTGTCAGGGATGGGCAGAACCAAGGAGGGGACTCTGAGCATGGCATTGCTGTGGGCAAGTTCTGGGGAGCGAGAAGCGGGCGGTAATCAAGATGGAAGGTTAATGGGAACGTGGCAATGACAGGGGGCACCTAGAGCCCCCGCTGCCCGGGGGACAGTTAGTTATCTCGGTGACATTCTGTCCTCCCACCGAGTCACATGTGGACAAGGGGGCCTGGTCCTACGGGCAAGAGGCACTCTGTGGGGAAGGAGAGTCCGGCAGCTGCACTTCCACTTTCAATGGCCCCGGGCGCCCGGTAGCCACTCCCGCGGCCTGGCTGTTTAAAGTGGGTGATGGCAATCTGGGCTGGCCCGGGCCCAGGACAGAGAGAACACATAATGGCCGGCAGATCGGGGATAAGACCGAGAGCTAAGTCACGCGAGGAAGGCCCGGGGACAGAGGGGCGCCCGGCCCGGGGACAGAGGGGCGCCCAGCCCGGGGGGTTCCCAGGTTACTGCCGCTGCCTTTCCCACCACGAGGCCCTTCCTCGGGGGCCACAGATGTGGGCCAGGAGAACCAAGGTCCAGGCCCACCTGGGTCCGGGCAGTCCGCCTCTCACCCTCAGGCCCTGGCAGCCTGGGGAGATGACCTACAAGATGCTGGTGGCTCCAGAGGGCCCTCCACAAGTCCTGAGCAACCCCGGAGGCAGCATGGAAGAGCAAGAACTGGGGACAGACCCAGGCGGGCCCACTCTGCCCCTCAGCTCTGACAGGAGGGCAGAGCCGGGCCAGGTCACCGTGGGCTTAGGGACAGAGCCCCCCGACTCAGCCGCACTCTCCCCCGTGCCCCCCAGGCCTCTCACCTTCTCCACAAAGCCCCTGCCCCAGCCCCTTCTCCCACTGGTGGGATCCTCACTGAAGAGGAGCCCAGAACAGTCAGCCATTGTTCAGTCCTCCCCTGACTCTGCTCCTGACCCAAGGCCTTGGCCAACAGGCCCCGGAGCAGGCACCTTCCCCCCTTTTTATGCTGTCTTCCCCCATTAAAATCCAAGCTGATCAGAAGCAGGGATTCTTTCTTTTTGTTTATCCTTGTACTCTCCCCAACAGACATGGTGCCTGGCCGACAAGGGCTGGATACATATAGACTTGACTCCCTCCCAACCCTGATGCCCCCTGTTCTAAGCGCCATCCCAGCTGCGACCCCCCCATTCTAAGCTCCCTCCCAGCTCTGACACTCTCTGTTCTAAGTCCTCTCCCAGCCCTGACACCCCCTGTTCTAAGCTCCCTCCCAGCTCTGACACCCCCTGTTCTAAGGTCACTTCCAGCTCTGACACCCCCTGTTCTAAGTCCTCTCCCAGCTCTGACACCCCCTGTTCTAAGGTCACTTCCAGCTCTGACATTCATATAGGACCATGGTAAAATAATAATAACAACAATAAATAAGACTCCTCTGGAGTCAGAAAGCCTGGATCTAAGTTCTTGTATTCAAGGGCTCTCCCATCCTTGGGCCTCAGTTTCCCTGCCTGACTTGCTATTGTTGGTGGTCTTTGTTCAGTTACGGTTATTCCTTTTTGGTGCTTTTCTTACTTGTTCTCTTTTTACCTCCAGTGCCTAGAAAAGGACCTGGCTCTTAAGGACTAATTTCCCACCAGGTCTTCAAAATTCCATCCTTGGGCAATTCACAGGAGTCTCCCGGACCGATCTCCCTTGCAATCCTCCACGCCGGGGAACCGGGCCCATCTTTTCTCTGAGATCTGCTTTCCCTAAAGCTGTGGTCCATGATAGACAAAGCCCAGATTTGCTTTCCTCCATCACAAGCTCTAGGACAGAGTGGTCACTTCCCCTCCAGCTCCAAGATTTCCTTACTGACTGTCCATGTTTAATGTGCCCCCCCCACTCTATTTCTTTCGGAAAGGGTATCGGTCCAGTCTGCGGTTCCCTCCCATCGATTTTCAGTAACATTTATGAGCTCCAGTTTTTCTCGTTGCTCGGGGACGTCTAGTTTCTTTTGTTTGTTGCCTAAACTTTGGGTATGAATGTGTATAGGTGCCTGAGACCACTTTTATTCTCCCATGATTTGGGGCATCTCAGCTGCTAGTTTCCCTCCTGATTATTTGGATAGTTCTCGGTGCGAACCAATTTGGGGGCCGTCCATGGGAAGCCTTCTCTTTCCTCCATCCCGTTTAGTTTAAAGCCCTTTTGATGAAGCTGGCAAATCCCCTCAGCAGTCTCCGTCGGGCACGCTCCGTCTCTGGTCAGGGACCTGCTGCCCCTCCGTGGGGAGCTGCCGCCCAGAAATCCAGGCTCTCTTCTCAGACGCCGCCTTCGAAGGCAGCCGGGCACTCGTCAAACCCCCTTCTCGCTTCTGCGTCCGCTTTCTGCAACCGTGAGAAAACACAACCGGGGACCCCGCGGGCCCTCGGGACCCCCCCCAACTCTTCACGACTGTCGAGTCCCGTTTTAGGTATGACAGAACAACATAACTGTTGTAGAGCCAAGAGGCTTCTCAGACGCCTTTTCCAAAGTGAGAAGCTCCCGTCCATTTCCATGAACGTTAGGGGGTTCTCTGCTGTCTTGGACGCCAGCCAGGGAAGGCCGCAGCTACCCCTCTTGTGACTCAGCGGACAAAGAGCTGCCTCAGGACCCTGAGCGGGGAATAGCCAAGGCCTTCGCTCCTCGCCTGCCCTTTAACGGGTGATCTGAGAGGACGTGTGCAATTCTATCCACCTGAGGAGGACAAGCAGCTACATCCCGTGGAGACACCCGACTTTCTGCTCTTCAGGGAGACTCAGATATGTCTGCCCTCCATCCTCCCTTTCTCTCTGCTACACTTACATTCAGCCTTGCCTTCCCTCCTCCATCTCCAATCTCATTTTTAATCACCCAAGTATTGTTTGTGTTTCCTTTGGAACACTTTATTTTTCATCCAGAACAGAATGGCATTATTTTTGTCTCCACATTCCCCTCTTGTAGGGATGATCAGGCGGGATATTCCCTGTTCTAAGGCCCCTCCCAGTTCTGACATTCTCTGTTCTAAGTCCCTTCCCTGTTCTAAGCTCCCTCCCAGCTCTGACACCCCCTGTTCTAAGTCCTCTCCCAGCCCTGACACCCCCTGTTCTAAGTCCTCTCCCAGCCCTGACATCCCCTGTTCTAAGGTCACTTCCACCTCTGACATTCATATAGGACCATGGTAAAATAATAATAACAACAATAAATAAGACTCCTCTGGAGTCAGAAAGCCTGGATCTAAGTTCTTGTATTCAAGGGCTCTCCCATCCTTGGGCCTCAGTTTCCCTGCCTGACTTGCTATTGTTGGTGGTCTTTGTTCAGTTACGGTTATTCCTTTTTGGTGCTTTTCTTACTTGTTCTCTTTTTACCTCCAGTGCCTAGAAAAGGACCTGGCTCTTAAGGACTAATTTCCCACCAGGTCTTCAAAATTCCATCCTTGGGCAATTCACAGGAGTCTCCCGGACCGATCTCCCTTGCAATCCTCCACGCCGGGGAACCGAGCCCATCTTTTCTCTGAGATCTGCTTTCCCTAAAGCTGTGGTCCATGATAGACAAAGCCCAGATTTTCTTTCCTCCATCACAAGCTCTAGGACAGAGTGGTCACTTCCCCTCCAGCTCCAAGATTTCCTTACTGACTGTCCATGTTTAATGTGCCCCCCCCACTCTATTTCTTTCGGAAAGGTTATCGGTCTGTCCAGAATCTCGGTCCAGTCTGCGGTTCCCTCCCACCGATTTTCAGTAACATTTATGAGCTCCAGTTTCTCTCGTTGCTCGGGGACGTCTATTGCCTAAACTTTGGGTATGAATGTATCTAGGTGCCTGAGACCACTTTTATTCTCCCATGATTTGGGGCATCTCAGCTGCTAGTTTCCCTCCTGATTATTTGGATAGTTCTCGGTGCGAACCAATTTGGGGGCCGTCCATGGGAAGCCTTCTCTTTCCTCCATCCCGTTTAGTTTAAAGCCCTTTTGATAAAGCTGGCAAATTCCCTCAGCAGTCTCCGTCGGGCACGCTCCGTCTCTGGTCAGGGACCTGCTGCCCCTCCGTGGGGAGCTGCCGCCCAGAAATCCAGGCTCTCTTCTCAGACGCCGCCTTCGAAGGCAGCCGGGCACTCGTCAAACCCCCTTCTCGCTTCTGCGTCCGCTTTCTGCAACCGTGAGAAAACACAACCGGGGACCCCGCGGGCCCTCGGGACCCCCCCAACTCTTCACGACTGTCGAGTCCCGTTTTAGGTATGACAGAACAACATAACTGTTGTAGAGCCAAGAGGCTTCTCAGACGCCTTTTCCAAAGTGAGAAGCTCCCGTCCATTTCCATGAACGTTAGGGGGTTCTCTGCTGTCTTGGACGCCAGCCAGGGAAGGCCGCAGCTACCCCTCTTGTGACTGAGAGGACAAAGAGCTGCCTCAGGACCCTGAGCGGGGAATAGCCAAGGCCTTTGCTCCTCACCTGCCCTTTAACGGGTGATCTGAGAGGACGTGTGCAATTCTATCCACCTGGGGAGGACAAGCAGCTACATCCCGTGGAGACACCCGACTTTCTGCTCTTCAGGGAGACTCAGATATGTCTGCCCTCCGTCCTCCCTTTCTCTCTGCTACACTTACATTCAGCCTTGCCTTCCCTCCTCCATCTCCAATTTCATTTTTAACCACCCAAGTATTGTTTGTGTTTCCTTTGGAACACTTTATTTTTCATCCAGAACAGAATGGCATTATTTTTGTCTCCACATTCCCCTCTTGTAGGGATGATCAGGCGGGATATTCCCTGTTCTAAGGCCCCTCCCAGTTCTGACATTCTCTGTTCTAAGTCCCTTCCCTGTTCTAAGCTCCTTCCAACTCTGTTATCTTCTATACTAAGATCTCTCCCAGCTCTGATAGTCCATGTTCTAAGTCGCTCCCATGTTCTAAGCTCCCTCGCAGCTCTGATTTTCCATGTTCTAAGCTCCCTCCCAGCTCTGACACTCCATATCCTAAGTCCCTCCCACGTTCTAAGCTGTCTCCCACTTTAACATCCTTGACGATGAGGTCCCTCCCAGAAGCTCTGACATCCCACGTGCGGCCTTCTCTCCCATTCCCACCAGTGATGACTCCAGAGGCTCCCAGCGGGACTGATTTCTCCATGTGCTGTTCTCCTTGGAGCTCTGTGCTCCTTCTGTTTCCAGGCACAGCTCAAATGCCAAAAAGCCTTCAGAAAGTCTCCTGAGCCCGCTCAAACTCCCCTGATTTCTCCCGCTTCTGTCTAGGACCCTGATCCTCAGGCTGGAAGGATTTCATTGTATTCTGCCTGGGACTTCTTTTCCACATCTCAGGCCCCCCAGATGGGAAATCCTTGATGGATCTCCACAAGGTCTAGAGTTGCTTGCTTCCCTGTGTCACAACTGGGAGGGCTTCCACAGACCATTTTGTTAAGGACTTTTAACTTGGGGTCTATGAGCTTTTCCCAAAAGAATCTTGATAGTGTCCTTTATTTATAATCATTATTTATTTTGTGTATTTAAACACATGATTGAGAAGGGATTCATGGACTCTCAGGGACCACCAAGGGGTCCGTGACAAAAAAGAGAAAAGAAGTCTTAGAGTCCAACCTGCTCATTTCTCAGGGGAGGAAAAGGGGGCTGCAAGTGTTGGGGGGAGACTTGTTGTCTGATGCCCCACAGGCAGACGGGGGAGAACCAGAGAGGCCCCTAACTGGGGCAGGAAAATGGCGTCCCTGTCGGAGTGATCCTCTCTATCTGTGCAAGATGGGACCCCCCAAAAGCCAAACTCTGGGCCAAACTCCCTCTTAGCCCAGGACTGGGAGAAAGAGCAATGGCCGTAAGGGCCAAGCCCTTCGGGTCGGGATCCTGCCTATCCAGGAGACCTCCCTGGGCCTAAAAGGACCAAGGGGCTGCAAGAGAAGGTCTCCCAGCTCCCTCCAAGCCCCCTCCAGAACCCTCAGATCTTTCCCTGCACTAGGCCCAGCTTGCCTCGAGCAGGGCTCCCGATGGCCAGTTCACTCCTGGGTCAAAACTGATTCCTGAGTTGGCAAGGACACCGTGTTCTCCCTCCTCGGGCGCCTCTAACGGCCTGACAGGCGCCAGCCGCCATGGAAGGCTTCTCTCCCAGTCTGGGTCCCCAGCCCTCCTGCCGTCCCGGGGCCCATAACTCACTCCCGGGGCCTGAACATCGTCTCCTTGACCTTTCTAGCCAAAATGTCCCCACAGAACATTTTATGATGGCAATCTTCAAGAACCCTTGGATCCCCGGGCCGGGCCCGCCTCCATCCTGGGGATCCCAAGCCCCGGGCCAGCTGAGGGAGGTTTTCCAAAGTTACAATGGATGAAAAATCCATCTTCCTGCGTCCCCCCAGTCGTCAGTGAGATCCTGGGGCATCCCGGGGACTTTTATTCGGACATTATCCCACTAGGCCCCCCAAGCCCCGTGAAACAGCTGACATTAACCTGATGCCCAGGATTCTGCTGGAAAACAATGGAAAAAATGGAATGACTTAAGCGCAAGGAGCGAGGAGGGTCTCTGGCTTGGATCTAGACTGATAGGGAGGCCTGGAGGCTACCGGGTCCTAACTCATCATTTCTCGGCGGAAGCTCCGAGAGGACCAGAGAGGTGAGGGGCCTTCCTGGGAGCAGCTGGGTGACAACGGGCAGGGCATAAAGCAGCGGATCCTGGCTCGGGGAGACCTGAGTTCCAGTACTGTCTCAAGTAACGACTATCAATTTGTGATCCCCGGCAAGCCTCAATTTCCCTATCTGAAACATGGGGACGATAACAGCCCCACCTCGCAGAGTCGTTGTGACCATGGAGATCATAGGTGTAAATCATTTTATGCAACTTAAATGGGGTTAATAACAGCTGTAACTTGCAGAGTCATTGTGACCAATGAGATCATATTCGGAAATCTTTTTGTACATCTGAAATGGGGACAATAACAGCCCTACCACGTAGTCGTTGGGAGCACCGAGATCAGATTTGTAAATCACTCTGTACATCTTAAATGGCGATAATAACAGCCGTCCCTTGCAGAGTCATCGCAAGACCTTATTTGTAAATCACTCTGTACATCTTACGCGGGGTTAACAGCCGTAACTTGCCGTCACTGGGAGCATCGAGATCCTATCTGTAAATCGCCCCGTACATCTTAAACGGGGATAATAACAGCCGTAACTTGCAGAGTCATTGTGACCATCGAGAGCATATTTGTAAATCGCTCTGTACGTCTTAAAGCATCTATAACACCAGCTCCTCCTAATCCTGCCATGCTATGGTAAGAGCAGAGAATCACGAATGTGGAGCAAGATATCCCATCATCCCGTTCAAAGGTTAACCTTTTGGTGGGGTGGGAGGGCTTAAAACGCTTAGTGGGTCTCCTCAAACCCAACAACAACAACACTGGGGTGGTTTGATGCGTATATTGATAATGGAAAAACACTCTAGATTTGAGTTACAAATTAGTGAAAATAAAGATGAATTTTCTAACTCTCTAGACCCCCCAAAAATCTATCCAAGGGCCCCCTGGAGCTCAAAAACGCCCCTCTTGTTTCACAGAGAAGTAAACTGAGGCCCAGGGAGGGACCAGACGTGGTTTGCTGTAGGTTGCCAGGTAGGTACTCACTGACTACCTGGGGCCTCAGTTTACTCATCTGTAAATGACTGTGTGGGATGAGAAGTACTTTCTGGTTCCAGTTCTAGGAGTTCACATGATTTTGCCCCAGGTAATCGCCATAGGCAATTTTTTCTGACCAATTACAAGTCATCAGCAACAAATGAGCTGCTCCTGAGTCAGTCAACCATCGATGGACATTTATTAAACACCTACTATGTGTTAATATAAACCCTGGAGATACAAAGAAAGGTAGAAGATGGTCTTTCCCCAGAAGCTCCCAGTCTGACAAGGTGACATGAAAATAACTAGCGACAGACAAGCTCGAGAGGGAAAATGGAAATCATCGGAAGAGGGAAGGGAATAGAATGAAGCAGGATGAGGAAGGTGGGATTTCAGGTGGGCGGGGAGGGGGAGGGGGGCTTTCCAGGCACAGGGGCCCACAGTCTGGAGGGAGAGGGTCTGGGTCAGCAGGCAGGAGGCCAGTGTTGTTGGATGGGGCGGGAGCTGCCATCCCCAGTCATTCTACTGGTTCTAACAGCAAAGACTTGACTGAGACCGTCCCTGTGTGAGCAGGGTCTCCAGAACCCACATCCGGGGTCAGAGGGGAGACGAGAAGGAGGTCAGGGACAAGGCTCTGCCTGACAGACTGCACGTCTGATCCCTGGAGGTGACAGGGAACCCCCGGAGCTCCTGGGTTCTGGAGTGGGGAGATGACAGGGTCAGGTCCGAGACTTGGGAAGATGAGGACAGCAGCTGAGCCGAGGGTGAGCCTGGTGGGGATATGGGGGGCGAGGAGTGAAGGATGATCCTTGACCTTCAAGCCTGGGGGGCTCACCAGTGACCCCAGGGGTAGGGACACCGGGAAGGGGGAGGTTAGGGGAAAGAGAATGAAGCTGGCTTTGGGTTGATGAACTTAAGGGCCAGAGGATGTCCAAAGGCAGGGGGAGATGGGAAGTTTCACGTCAGAAGAGATGCTGAACAGGATAAAATTTATCAGATAAAAACTGAATCTGTAGGAGCTGAAGAGACCAAGTGAAATAATGGAGAAAAAGCGGAGGGACGACGGGTATGGAGAGAAGGGGAGTCTCTCCGGGCCTCTGGGAGACACTCTAAGAAAGGGGACAAATCGGCTTTAAAGGACACTGGACAAGAAGAAATGGACATGAATCTGACTCAACCATGACAAGCTGAATTAAGTTAGTCTGGGCTGTCACTGGCTCTGAGATGCCATTTGTAAAATGAGTATGTTCATCTAGGGAGCTCATGATATCTGTATCTGACATTAGTTTCTCCCACTTCCAACATTCCCTGTTCTCAGCCCTCCCAACTCTGTTCTCAGGCCCTATCCAGGTCTTATCATCCACATTCTAAGCTCCTTCTCAGCTCTGACATTCCATATTCTAAGCTCCCTCCCAGCTCTGACATTCCCTGTTCTAAGCTCCTCCAGCTCTGACATTTCTGTTCTCAGGCCCTACCCAGTTCTTATCTTCCACATTCTAAGCTCCCTCCCAGCTCCGACGGCCTTTGTTCTAAGATTTCTCTCTGCTTGGGCAGATTATATTCTAATTCCAAAAATTCTATTGTCAATTCTGACATTTAGACGGGAACCCAAGGACCATCCATCCCCAGCATTGATCCAGCCCCGAGCTCTGTGCGGTCCTGAGCTGGGGGTCCCAAGACACCAATGAAATCGCCCCCATGGAGCCAAACCCTATGACGGAATCCCATTCCAAAGCTCCTCGCAGCTTCTCAGGAGCCAGGACAACCTTCATGTCTCCCGTGTCCTCTTCCCCAAGGTGGCCAAGCTGGACCAAGCTCACCCCTCCAGGGAGCCAGCCATCAGCAACCGTTCACGCACTGCCTTGTGGGAGCTACAAACCTATGTGCTTAAAGTGCTGGGGTTCTTCAAGTGAGGCAAAGTGGATGGAGCCTGAGGCAAAGTCAGGGAGGTCTGCGTTCGAATTCTACCTTGGATGTTTGCTAGCTGGGAGGCTGTCAGTAAGTCTCTCTCCAAGTTTTCTCATTAAAAATATTTAATTTCATAAATTTTACCAATTGAATTTTAATAAAACTTAACTTACTGTTTAGTTTAATATTTTAATTTAATAATAATTAATATATAAGATTTAATCATTTTAAATGTAATGAAAATTTAATAATTTGATATTTAATTTAATAATTTTTAGTAACAATAATCAATTTTCTCATTAATAAAATGAAAGGGTTAGACTAGGCGACCTCTTGGGTTCTCTCCAGATCTACTTCAATGAATCTAAGATTTGCCACACAATCTCTCTAAAGAAGAAAAAGGTCTTTGAAGGAAACTGTCTGACCTTGGCCTAATGACTTGCCCCTCAAAACCTCACTTTCCCATCTGCTACATAAAGGAGCTGAACCAGAGCAATGGTTCTGGGACTTTTTTTTAACCTCAGCACCTCCCAGACTTAAAAGTTATGGTGGATCCTCCACAGAACTTGTGTTTAGTTTATAAATTTATTGCTGTTTGTCTTTGATATTGCTCAGTCACGTCTGGATCTCTGTGACCCCATTTGGGATTTTCTTGGCAAAGATTTTAGAGTGGTTTGCCATTTCCATCTCCAGCTCATTTTACAGATGAAGAAACTGAGGCAAACGGTGAAGTGACTTTCCCTGGATCACGCAGCTTCTACGAGTCTGAGGCCATATTCGAACTCAGGTTTTCCTGCCTCCGGATCTGATGCATCCACTATGCCCCTAGCTGCCCCCTATTGATGTCTGCTGTATTAAAAATTAAAATGTTGCTCTAAATCACTGTTGATTAGAGAAAAACAAATTAAGGCGCGTCTCGGGTACCACTCCAGCCCTCTCAGACTGACTAAGATGGGACACCAAGAGAACGTTACACTCAGCAGCATCACAATTATGCGATGATCGATTCGGAGGGACGGGGCTCTTTTCACCAACGAGCTGATCCAGGGCAATTCCAATGGCCTTGGGATGGAGAGAGCCATCTGCCTTCAGAGAGAGAGGACTGTGGGAGCTGAGTGTGGATCACAACAGAGCATTTTCACCTTTTTCATCATCGTTGTTGTCATTGTTTGCTCTTTTTTTTTTTTCTTTCTCTTTTTTTCTCATTTTTGATCTGATTTTTTGGCACGGCCTGCCAAATCTGAAAATATGTTTAGAAGAACATGTTTTCCCCGTATCAGATGGCGTACTGCCTTGGGGCAGGGAAATTTGGAACACAAGGTTTGTAAAGGTGGATGCAACTATCTTTGCATGTATTTGCAAAAATAAAATACTATAAACTAAAGAAAGGATTAAAATTAAAAGGTCTCAGGATTAACACAAAAATGGTTTTGACCTCGAGGAATCCCAGAAACCAACCTTCAGGGTTCCTCGGACAAAACTGCTCCTAAGGCCCATCGCAGTTCTAAATTCTGCACACTTGGGGTGACTGGGGTGGAGGGAGAGAGAAAGCAGAGGAGAGAAGGCTCAGGAAGAACACCCGGCTGTGCTGGACCTTCCAGTGGAGGTGATTGGCCTGGGCCGGGCGATTGCCAAGGGGCCAGTCTGGGAGTCAGAAAAGGCTCCGAGGATCCTGGTCACTGGAAAGCTGGGGGACGAGTCCTTCTCAGGTGGGATGGGATGGGGGGGGGAACTCTCCCTCCAGGATGGGCCGATGCCCTCTGAGATCCTCCCACTGCCTTGACGCTCCAAAAAAGATAAATCACAGGAACAATCAGCACATCCAATCAGTGTCCAGCCTGCAGAGCAGGGCTTTTTATTTATAAGTCTGTGTCCTGTCCATCACCAGATGCAAATCCCCTCCTCCCACAATGCTCCCACACCCCCAGCTCAGGGGTGACCCCGGCACCGTTTCCTGAGCCACCTGTCCCGGAGCCGGGCCTGCTCTGGCCCCAGGCCCCCACCCTAGTTCCAAGTACCCCCGGACCCATTTCTGACCCCTCCATCAGACTGCCCCCTTCTGCCCCTCCCATCTGTCCTCTCCTGCCCGGCCATCCTTCCTGACTGCTGCCCCCCAGCCTCTACCACTAGTGCCTGTGCCCACTTCCTTCCTTCTAGAAGCCCGGTTGCCGATCGCGGCCTTCCATCTCTCCCCTTCAGCCCCACGTCTCCGGCCTTCCCTCCATTCACGCTGAGCCTCGAGGCGGCCTGGGGATTCCTGCTCCCTCTCCTCCAGCTCTGGGACCCTGGACGAGTCACAAATCCTGAGTGCCTCAGTTTCCTCATCTTTAAAAGGGGATTCTAATAGCACTCATCCGCCAAGAGGGTCAAATGCTAATGTTTGTAAAGCGCTGTATTGATACTGGCCATTGTCATCATCACTATAACTATTCAGTCCGCTCTCCCGTGTCTGACCCTCAGCTCCATTTGTCCAGCTCTAACCTCTCGCGGCCCCCTGGGTCAGCTGCGCGTGGACCGCCCCTCATTCCCCCCTCTACATATCAGAACTGAACGCCTCGTCTCGCCCCCGTTCCAGATTCCTGATTTCCCCCTCGCTGTCCCTATTACTCGGGGTCACGGAGATCCCCCATGATTCCCTCTCCCCCATATCCAATCTATTGCCAAGTCCTACTGATCCTACTTTTTAACATCTCTCTTCTGGGCCCCCTCCTCCTCTCCATCACTGCCCCCATCCCTAGATGATTAGAGTAGCTGCCCGTGGGTGTGTCTGCCTGGTCTCTCCCCTCCGCTGCCCACTCCCACTTCTCACTTGTAAAAATGCTTTTTTTAAAACTGAAGCCTGACCATGTGACCCCTCCCTCCCCCAGTGAGCTGCTGTAGCTCCCTATTGTTTCTAGGATCTCTTTTTTCTTATTTCTTGTTTCTACAGGACTCTTTTGTCAAAGGCTGTGACCTCTCCAGGAGCCCAGAGTCATGGGGGGACGTGCAAACGAGACACAGATCCGGGCTGAGTCCACATCAGGGGCTCGGAGCCCAAACGCTGCCCTCTCTCCTTCAGGGGACAGCGGCTCCGCCCTTCTAGAGGCTGCCCCCTGGTCCGGGCCTGGACATTCTGTCTCCAGGGAGCCGGCGAGGACGCTTCGTCACTCCCCCCTCCCTGGCTCCAGGCGGGCCTTCCACCCCTTTCAGCCTCAAGGTCACAGAGACAGCATCTCCCCCTCAGAGACAATATCTCCCTTGCAGAGATAATATCCCCCTGGCAGAGACAGCGTCTCCCCCTCAGAGACAGCATCTCCCCCTCAGAGACAGCATCTCCTCCTCAGAGATAGCATCTCCTTCTCACAGAGACAGCATCTCCCTGGCAGAGACAGTATCTCCCCCTCAGAGACAGCATCTCCTTCTCACAGAGATAGCATCTCCCTGGCAGAGACAGCATCTCCCCCTCAGAGACAGCACCTCCCTGGCAGAGACAGCATCTCCCCCTCAGAGACAGCATCTCCTCCTCAGAGACAGCATCTCCCCCACATGACAGCATCTCCCCTCAGAGACAGCATCTCCTGGCAGAGACAGCATCTCCCCCTCAGAGACAGCATCTCCTTCTCAGAGATAGCATCTCCCCCTCAGAGACAGCATCTCCCCCACAGTGACAGCATCCCCCCCTCAGAGACAGCATCTCCCTGGCAGAGACAGCATCTCCCTGGCAGAGACAGCATCTCCCCCTCAGAGACAGCATCTCCCCCACAGTGACAGCATCTCCCCCTCAGAGACAGCATCTCCCCCACAGTGACAGCATCCCCCCCCCTCAGAGACAGCATCTCCCCCTCAGAGACAGCATCTCCCCCTCAGAGACAGCATCTCCTTCTCAGAGACAGCATCTTCCCCTCAGAGACAGCATCTCCCCCTCAGTGACAGCATCTTCTTCTCACAGAGACAGCATCTCCCCCTCAGAGACAGCATCTCCCGCTCAGAGACAATATCTCCCTTGCAGAGACAGTGTCTCCCCCTCAGAGACAGCATCTCCTTCTCACAGAGACAGCATCTCCCCCTCAGAGACAGCATCTCCCCCTCAGAGACAATATCTCCCCCTCAGTGACAGCATCTTCCCCTCAGAGACAGCATCTCCTTCTCAGAGACAGCATCTCCCCCTCAGAGACAATATCTCCCCCTCAGTGACAGCATCTCCCCCTCAGTGACAGCATCTCCCCCTCAGAGACAGCATCTCCCCCTCAGAGACAGCATCTCCCCCTCAGAGACAGCATCTCCCCCTCAGAGACAGCATCTCCCCCTCAGAGACAATATCTCCCCCTCAGTGACAGCATCTCCCCCTCAGTGACAACATCTCCTTCTCACAGAGACAGCATCTCCCTGGCAGAGACAGCGTCTCCCCCTCAGAGACAGCATCGCCCCCTCAGACGCCCCCCGCAGCCTTCTGAGCCGCCCCCCGGCTTCTCTTCCTTCGGGCACAATCACAGTTCTGCTCCCAAACCTCCCCCCATTCTCAGGTGTCTCGGGAGGAAACGGCGCTCAGGGTAGCACTGAAGGCTCTGCCCTGTTCCGGGTTTTCATCACACAGACTCTAGGCTATTAGTGACTTTCCAAACCCGACGCGCCGTCGTCTCCGGCCTCCTCGCATTTGCCCAGGCCGTCCCCTCTGCCCGGAATGCCGTCATTCCTTCAGTCAGCCCCCCCCTTCCCCTCAGTTTTTGCCCCCCCCATAACTCCAGATGCTGTGCGCTGTGCTCGGCCAGACTTAACCCCGGACCGGTAAATGTACGGAGAGAAAGGGGATGTTTAACCTTTCCGTCCCCAGCACCAGCAGTCTCAGCGCGTAGCAGGACTCAGACCAACTTGCTCATTTTCACTGAGTCTAAGCCCATCCCTCCTTTTGACAGCGGGGTAAACTGAGGCCGGGGCGCGGCCGCCACCGCCCGAGGAGGGCGCCCAGCCTCCCCCGCACAGCAGGGCCTCGGCTTCGGCCGCGGGCCCGGTTCTCCACACGCCGGGGGGCCAAGGGCTCGGCATCTCCCTGGCCCGTCTCCCTCCTGCATGAAACCCGAGGAGGCGACATCATCGTCCGCTCAACGGCACCTCAGAGCTTTTCCAGAAATGCCTCCCGGCCCAGGGGAAAAAGGGCTGTTTGGAAGGCAGGAGAAATGTGTTTTTCTTCACTAAACAAATTAGTTTACATCTGGTGGCAAGAAAATAAACAGACGGGGCCTCCTCGCAGCTTCGCCCCTCCCAGGCCGGCCCTCTCCCGGGGTCTGGAAGCCTGCTCCCCGCCCTCAGCTCCCTCCGGCCAGGGCTCGGCCTCTCACGGCACCTCGGGGGGAGCGAGGACCCCCAGAGACCGGGGCGCTCTCCAGGGCTGAGCCAGCCTTCCCCCGGGGAGATCGCGGCCCGGCAGGTGAGAGCTGCCGTCTCCGAAGCTCAGGAAGCACCCACCCCTTCTCAGCGCCCCCTCCACGATCCTCCACAATCCTGGCAGAGACGGGACTCTGGCCCTGAACGACAGTTCTAGAGCCCCGGCGGCTCGGGGCAGCCTGTCAGGGCAAGCGGACAGAGAGCTGAGCCCGGAGTCAGGAACCCCAATTCTGGCTGTGTCCTTCCCCCTGCCTCAGTCTCCTCATCTGAAAGATGGGCTGGAGAAGGAAGCGGCCCGCCATGCCAGTGTCTTTGCCCCCAAACGGGGTCACAGAGAGCAGACGGGACTGAAAACTGAACCAGAACAAAAAAGAGAACTCACACTTCGGGCCTGCTCCACGTCGGCTGATGGGGGTCACTGCTCCCGTCTCCTCGGCCACGGCCTTCTTCCCTTTTTTTTTAACTGAAGCTTTTTATTTTGGAACATCCGCAAGGAAAATTTTTCACCACTGACCCTGGCAAAACCTCGTGTTCCAGATTTCCCGTCTTCCCCCACGCCCTCCTCTGGATGGCAAGTAGTCCAATAGATGTTAAACATGGTGGAAAGCTGCGTTAAATCCCAAATAAAGCCTCCATCCTGACGAATCTGCTGAATCGTGAACACGTGGGCCCTGGTTCCTGACGCCCCCTCCTCGTTCCCCACTGACCCGGCAAAGACTTTCCGCCAAAGCTGGGGCTGGAGTCAACCTCAGGGGGCTCCTCCCCCCTCCCTCCATGTCCTGGATCCCTGTGCAGGACGGTGAACACCATGGACTCCCTCAGAGTAATCGGAGGGAAGGCTCAATTTCAGGTAGAAGTTAGTGAAATGAACATTAACTTTTTTGTCCCATCTAAGATCACTGACCCCTTGAAATCTATCCAGGGACCCCAGATTATAACCTCTGACCTGCCTTCCCTCAGGACCTCCCCTGATTCTCTTTCATCAGGAATTTTTTATATTTTTATTTTAAATACATTTATATATTATATAATGATTTTTATATTTTTATATTATATACATCTAAATATATATTATCCTAAATATCAATTCATTATTTGTATTTTATATTCTATAACCTAAATATATATATTACTAAATATAAATTCAAACAGAAGATTCATTATTTCTATTTTATATTTTTATATTATATTTATCTAAATATGTATTTTCCTAAATATCAATTCATTATTTGTATTTTATATTTTATATTCTATACATCTAAATAGAGATATATATCTTTTCCTAAATATAAATTTAAACAGGAGAGTCATTATTTGTATTTTATATTTTTTATATTCTATGCATCTAAATAGATAGATAGATCTTTTCCTAAATGTAAATTTAAACAGGAGAGTCATTATTTGTATTTTATATGTTTATATTCTATATATCTAAATATATATATTTCCTAAATATAAATTCAAACAGGAGATTCATTATTTGTATTTTACATTTTTATATTCTATACATCTAAATATATATTTATATTTTCCTATATATAAATTCACACAAGAGAGTCATTATTTGTATTTTATATTTTTATATTTTATACATCTAAATATATATCTGTTTTCCTAAATATAAATTCACACAAGAGAGCCATTATTTGTATTTTATATTTTTTATATTCTATACATCTAAATATATATCTGTTTTCCTAAATATAAATTCACACAAGAGTCATTATTTGTATTTTATATTTTTTATATTCGATACATCTAAATAGATATCTGTTTTCCTAAATATAAATTCACACAAGAGTCATTATTTGTATTTTATATTTTTTATATTCGATACATATAAATATATATTTGTTTTCTTAAATATAAATTCAATCAAGAGAGTCATTATTTGTATTTTATATTTTTATATTCTATACATCTACATATATATATATTTCCTAAATATAAATTCAAACAGGAGATTCATTATTTGCATTTTATATTTTTATATTCTATGCATCTAAATATATATATCTTTTCCTAAATATAAATTTAAACAGGAGAGTCATTATTTGTATTTTATATTTTTTTATATTCTATACATATAAATATATATTTGTTTTCCTAAATACAAATTCAATCAAGAAAGTCATTATTTGTATTTTGTATTTTTATATTCTATACATCTAAATATATATTTTTTCCTAACTACAAATTTAAACAGGAGAGTCATTATTTTTATTTTATATTTTTATATTCTATACATCTAAATATATATTTATATTTTCCTAAATGTAAATTCAAAGAGGAGATTCATTATTCATTATTCATACTACTAGGGACCTAGCGTCATATTACTTGGTACAGAATTGGGATCACATTCTCGTGTCCGTGGCATACGGCCCTCCCACAGTGGACGGAAGGCTCTGTGAGGGCAGGGATTGTTCCATTTTCCCAACAAGTGCCCCAAAGGGCCTTACAGGAACAGGCGTGACAAACGTTTAAGTATGTTTGTCAAACCGGGTGCCGAGCAGATTGCCAAACAAAAATTTCCTAGGGAACTTTGAACATGTTTTTTTGTTTGTTTGTTTGTTTGTTTTTAACAAATAAAAACTTCTTCCCCCGCAAAAAATAAAATAAAAATAAAATAAACCTTGAGAAGAATGACTGTCTATACCATTAATGTGCTAATTACAAATCGCTGGTTTTTTTAAAACAAGTCCACTCAAGACCAGCGTGGAGTAGAAATGGGTCAGCTCGCCCTAAGATACCAGACCCCTCTTTCGCAGATGAGGAAACTGAGTTCCATCCACCAGCTGCTTTTAAATATGAAGGGGGAAAGGGACAGGACAAGAGTCGGGATAGAGAGAAGCAGCACGGTCTGTTTGAAACACCAGAGCGTGTGACGGGAGACACTCCGTGTCCCACCTCCGAGTCTTTGCCTCCTCGTCTGTCCCTCCCAGCGGATGTGCAATCCCTCTAACTCTTGCCCCTTTAGAATCTAGACTGTGCTATCTTGTGCTAGAATTCCAGTCATGGAATAAATGCTTAATAAAAGCTCATGGAAATGACTTGAATTTCCCAATTCCCCGAGTTCTTATTGCCTGCTTCTTCCTCAAATCAACCATTCGGATGAGAGATTCCTCCTTTTCCCCTTTATTCCCCAAAGCTCTTCTTCCACTCCCAGTTCCGACTCTCTTCGCTGCTTTTAGAAGTGCAAACAGTACTTCATTATTTAGTTTTAGAAAGTAAGTTGGAGACAGATTTTGAAGAATCTTGGACGCCCCAATCAGAAGTTGAGATTGTTTCTCTGGACAGTGGGGGATCTTTAAAGGGTTTTTGAAAAATAGTTTAGAGTCTGTGAGACTTCAGAACAGAAACTGTCTTTGCTTTTCTTTGTATCCCCAACATCCAACACGGTACTTAGCATAGATCGGGAGTTTCATAATTCTAGCTGACGGGCTGATTTTCCAAAATAACAAAATTCATTTTGAAAAACAAAAGATCTAGAATATCAAGGGAAATGATGAAAAGAAATAGGGACAGAAGGGGAAGAGCACTTCCAGACCTCAAACTATATTATAAAGTAGCAGTCATTGAAACCATATGGTACTGGTTAAAAAAGAGAGAGGTAGATGGATGGGAGAGACTAGCCGACGGAGAATCAGAAATATGGACCGCGCTGAGCCGGTATTTGATACATTAGGAAACATAAATTATCTAGGACAAAAACTTCTATCTCACAAAAAGACGTGCAAGACCTGGAAAGATGTTGGCAGAAAACAGACTTAGACCAGCAACTTACACCACATTATATCAATACATTCTAAATAAACTTTAATCTTAAGGATCACATTAAGGGGAAAAAAATCAGAAAAGAAGGAAATTATAGACTGTCATAGGTATGGGTAGGAGATGTAAATAAACTTTAATATTAAAGATCACACGATGAAAAAAAAATCAGAAAAGAAGGAAATCATAGACTGTCCCAGGTATGGGTAGGAGATGTTCCAAAAAAAGTAGAAGACAATTTAAAAAGAGAAAACGGACAACTTGAAACTGAAAAGCTGCTGCACAAGTAAAATTAAAATTCCCAGAATAAGATAGGGAGCAGTTGAATAGGAAAAATAACAAGCATGGAATAAATAGTCAATGAATTTCTGAGTAAATGAATGAGTGAATATATAAATGAATGAACCTAAGCACGTTTTGGAGCCATAGAAGCCAGGGACACCTGAGCCATCCCAGTCACTGGCCAGACCATGAATCTAAGGGGCAAGAGAGAAAGGTTTGATAAGGCTACAGCCAGTTATCAACCAATCAATCAGTAATTTATTAAGTTGTTCCTTTTCCTTTCAAAGACTCTTGGGAAGACTTGTATGAACTGATGGAGAGTGAAGGGAGCAGCCCCCGGAGACCAACTGATATAACAATGACAGTATTATAAGGATAAACTGCTCTGAAAGCCCAGGATTGCCAAGGCTCATGGGAAGTGATGCTAGACAGATTTGGACAGAGGCGGAGATGGGCACTCTGGGAGGCGACCAAGGTGGGACCCTGTTCTGCAGTCCCACTGGTTACAGGGTTTTGGGTTGTTTTCCTTTTAAAATTTAGAGATGGGGGAGGGAAAGAAAGAAATAGCTTCTCCTTTACTGGAAAATGAGAGGATGGCACAAAGATCAGGTTGGTAAGAAAACACCAAGGTGTCAAGAATGACTGACTGTCAATGGGACACTCCTTCACCCAGCCACTTTATCCCCAGCACCCAAATATTACAGAAATATCTACCAGACAAGGGCCATTTACAGTCCCGCCTCCCAATATGGGAATGCGCCGGATCTTTTAGGTGGCTGCCTCCCAGAGGGCAGGGAGAGGCAGTCTTCCTGGTGGGACAAGAGATCTGAACATAACGGGGACTAATGCTCAGGTCACTCAGCTACTTTCTGCATTAAAAGGGGACCGATTGAAGAAATGATGGGCCTTGGAAGAGAGATAATCAGGGCTGGGAGGGGCCTGAGAACAGGGGGTGTCAGGGCTGGGAGGGGCCTGAGAACAGGGGGTGTCAGGGCTGGGAGGGGCCTGAGAACAGGGGGTATCAGGACCAAAAAAGGCCAAAGAACTCAGGCTGTCAGACAGAAGGGCCACTGGAGGGGCTTCTAGCCCCATTGTCACAATTCACAGAAGCCCAGGCCCAGAGGCAATGGCTTGCTCAGGATCACTGGGCCTCTGCAGCCTCTGGATCACACACTCTCCAAGAATGTGACCTTCCCACCAAGCCCCTGCAGGAGCCTCTCTTCACCGGTCAAACATTAACCCCCAAGTCCAGACAGTGCCCCCGATACTAAGCTTTGGCCACGTCCAGCCTGCAGAATGAACGGGCCCGGCCCCTCCGTGTCCCCCATCTCCTCGTGACACGGTCGGCCCCGTGGGAGAAGGCCCCAGCCCAGGGAACAGCCACCGCCCAGTAGGAGAGGGAGCTCAGCTTGCAATTAAAACAAACTCTCAAACAAGCCTAAAATAACGATATTGCCTTTTAAGACGGTCATACTGTTGAATTTACTATTTGTTTACAGGGAAAATCCAGCTCTCATTGGAGATGAAAGCAAAAGGAAAACCAGATGTTCAGACAACTGTCTGACTCAGAGAACATGGGGGTGGAGGGGGAGGGCTGGAGGAAGAAGGGAAGAACCTCTCCCACCAAATCTGCATTTCTGGTCCCCCATTAACCAACAGCAGGACCTTGGCCCAGTCACCAAAATGATGAAGGTCCATCTAGAGTCATTACAAGGTTCCTTTCCTTTTCACGTTCACATGAGACAGAACAATCTTCTGCAAACTCGGTCTCTTTTCTCTTTCTGTAACGAAGTTTCACTGAGGCCTTTTGTGCTTCTGCATCCGTCATTTCTGAAAATGATTCCACTTGCCCAGAAAATCTGTGCTTATGAGAACCAAAACTGCTCAAGGAAGCTGCTCAGTGCACAATTACCCGGCAGAGAATGAGCCACTCTGCAGCTCCAAAGACAGGAAAGAGGCAAATGTCTTCTCTTCCCAAGAGCCAAGAACGGTCATTTCTAAAACATCATTGCTCAGATGCTGTTCTAAAACCTTCCCAGCCCTGACATCCCCTGTTCTAAGCTCCCCTCCCAGCTCTGACATCTCCTATTCTAAGCCCCACTCCCAGCTCTGACATCCCCTATTCTGAGCCCCCCTCCCAGTTCTGACATCCCCTATTCTGAGCCCCCCTCCCAGTTCTGACATCCTCTGTTCTAAGCCCCCCTCCCAGCTCTGACATCCCCTGTTTTAAGGTTCTCTCATCTCTGATATTCATCTTTTTTAATGTTTTAAAATACATCTTATGGATTTATTTTGTTTTTATAGCATAATTACTTCTGAAAAATGTTTTTTAAAATCTCCTCCTTCCCCCCCTCCAGATTGAATATTCTCTTTTAACAAATCAGTGAATCCACAAGTATTTCTTAAGCAGCCCCAATGTGCGGGCTCTATCCTGCCTCTGAGGACACAAATATAAATCCCAACTCATCTCGACTCCAAAGGAAGTGATGTTCTCCTGGAGGTGTGGAAGACAGATGTGAAGCATGTAAAGCATAAATGTTGCTTGCCCTTCATTCTTGAGGAGGACCTTGAGGGAAGTGATGCTATGACATGCAAGTGACCTGGGTTTGAGGGAGGGCGGGCCAGGCGAGGTCCTCTGCCTCGCTTTCTCCCCCAGAGTCATCGGGGTCCGGCGGCCAGAGAGAGCAGGACGATCAGAAGGGGTCCCACACCCAGTGGGAGGCTCTGGCCTTTTCAAGCTCATGTTTTCAACAGGTTTCAGTTGATTGAGGCAACACCCATTCAATGATTTAAGCTACGTAGCAACTGAGGCAAAGAATCTTGAAAGAAAGAGGGAGGAAGGGAGGAAGGGAAGAAGGGAAGAAGGGAGGGAGGAAGGAAGGAAGGAAGAAAGAAAGGAAGGAAGGGAGAGAGGAAGGGAAGAAGGAAGGAAGGAAGGAAGGAAGGAAGGAAGGAAGGAAGGAAGGAAGGAAGGAAGGGAGAGAGGAAGGAAGAAGGAAGGAAGGAAGGAAGGAAGGAAGGAAGGAAGGAAGGAAGGAAGGAAGGAAGGAAGGAAGGAAGGAAGGAAGGGAGAGAGGAAGGGAAGAAGGAAGGAAGGAAGGAAGGAAGGAAGGAAGGAAGGAAGGAAGGAAGGGAGAGAGGAAGGGAGGAAGAGAGGGAAGAAAGAATTAAGGGAGGGAGGAAGGAAGGAAGGAAGGAAGGAAGGAAGAAGGAAGGAAGGAAGGAAGGAAGGGAGGGAGGGAGAGAGAAAGGGAGGAAGGGAGGGAGGAAAGAATTAAGGGAGGGAAGGAGGGAGGAAGGAAGGAAGGAAGGAAGGAGGAAGGAAGGAAGGAAGGAAGGAAGGAAGGAAGGAAGGAAGGAAGGAAGGGAGAGAGGAAGAGAGGAAGGGAGGAAGAGAGGAAGGGAGGAAAGAATTAAGGGAGGGAGGAAGGAAGGAAGGAAGGAAGGAAGGAAGAAGGAAGGAAGGAGGAAGGAAGGGAGAGAGAAAGGGAGGAAGGGAGGGAGGAAAGAATTAAGGGAGGGAGGGAGGAAGGAAGGAAGGAAGGAAGGAAGGAAGGAAGGAAGGAGGAAGGAAGGAAGGAAGGGAGAGGAAGGGAGAGAGGAAGGGAGGAAAGAATGAAGGGAGGGAGGAAGGAAGGAAGGAAGGGAAGGAAAGAGGGAAGGAAGGAAGGAGGGAAGGAGGGAAGGAGGGGGGGAAGCTGACAGGGGAAGACCTCAGGGTTTCTGGCCAAAACAGAAAGGCTTGCTATTTATATTCAGAGTCATCAGGATATGCAGCTAAAAACATACACAGCCGGGAGCCCCATGGATGGAGTGCCAGGGCTAGGGTCAAAATCCCCGAAGTCTAAATCCCATCTCAGAACTAGGGAGGCCTTTAACTGCCGCCTGCCTCAGTTTCCCACTCTGTACAGGATGATTACCTAGGGATTTCCCAGGGTGGTTATGAAGCACATCTCCACCTCTGTCCCTGCGTCCAAGGAGCCCCTACTCTACTCCAAGCCATAAGACAACTACAGGGTTCCAAAGGCCCAAAGATGAAGAATTCCAATGAGAAGGGGGGCCCCTGCATCCCTGCCTGGGCCGAGGGACCTCCTCTTCCATGAAGACCTTCTGGATTGAGCTCTTCCTCCTCCTGGATTCCCCAAGGACTTTCTCACTCACTTAGGAGCATTCTGAGATCTTGGGGGTCTTGGGGGCCCACGGAGGGCATTTGGGGAGCCCCGCCCTACTCTGGAGAAGGAAGCCAAGGGGCCAAACAGGTGCCTGAGAGCCAGGTAAGAAAGGTCTCCTGAAGGCTCTTACAGCAGCAGGAGCTTCCGAGCAAGGGAGGTCTAAGAGCTCAGCCCTTTGTGGTATAATGGGGGCTGGGGAGCTCTAATCTGCGATGGGAACAGAAGAAGGAGAAAGGGGGGGTCAGAGGCTGTTATCTGCAGTGGGGGACGCAGGCCTTTTGCCTCCGTTTCCTCATCTGTGAAATGGGACCATTGCATTCGGCGTCCTCCAGTTGTAGGGCTGGGGTCTTGATGCTTCCCTCTGTTTCCCTCTGCCACTGACCAATGAGAGACTTTGGGTGAAAGGGCTGTTTCTGGGGGTCCCGTTCTTCATCTCTGGCAGAGGAAGGTAGGCTTACCTCTCAGGTCACTCCAGCCAGGACAGTCTAGTCATGGGGAGTCACTGACATGGGCCGGGTTGGATCCGGGGCCCAGACCCTGGGGCCCCGAGCCCCTGTCCTGATTCATCCCAGAAACCCTTTCACAAATCCCTCCCTTTCTAAGGTCAACCTGAGATCACTCAGGATTTATCAAGCACCTACTATGTGCCAGGCATTGTGCTGAGCACTGGAGATCCTAAAGGAGGCAAAAGTCCCGGAGCTGGCAATAACCTCCACATGTTCCCAACAGTCCAGGCCTAATAGGGCTGTATCAACACCTGGGACAGAGGTTTGTAAAGCACCTACTGTCTGTCAAGCCCCTGGTCCTAGGGTGGGGAGAATCAGAGGAGGAGAATTCTCAGGTGGGTCTGGGCATGAGGAGTGGGGGCAGGGAAGGGAGGCTGAAGGTGGGGGCAAGGGAAGGGAGGCTGAAGGTGGGGGCAAGGAACGGCAGACCCATCTAGGTGGGAGGTGCCCTTCCTCCTGTGCTCCCATCCTGTCTACACACTGACAACACTTAATAATTGGCTGTTAAACTGTGTCTAATTGGATGCAGGGACAGCAACAGGCATGTAAAATAATTAACCCGAAGAAATAATTAACTGGCCGATTCCCCAGAACCACCAGCCCCAGGCTCCGGACGAGAGGCAGGGGGCAGAGCCCTCCGCAGTTCCAGGCTGGGCAGGGCTTCCCGGCCGGCAGGCTTTGGGCACGTGGCAGTCGATGCCCTGAGCCCACCGGGAGTGGCAGAGTTAGCAGAAAGTGACGGGAGGGCGAGGAATATTAACAACCATTTCTATTCATATGAAAGAGTGTTCCAAATCACTACTGAGCAGAGAAATACAAATTAAGACAACTCTGAGATACCACGACACACCTGTCAGATGGGCTAGAGTGACAGGGAAAGATAATGTGGAATGTTGGAGGGGATGTGGGAAAACGGGGACACGGATACATTGTTGGTGGAATTGTGAACACATCCAGCCATTCTGGAGAACAATTTGGAACTCTGCTCAAAAAGTTATCAAACTGTGCATCCCCTTTGATCCAGCAGTGTTTCTACTGGGCTTATATCCCAAAGAGATCATAAAGAAGGGAAAGGGACCTGTATGTGCCAAAATGTTTGTGGCAGCCCTGTTTGTAGTGGCCAGAAGCTGGAAAATGAATGGATGCCCATCAATTGGAGAATGGCTGGGTAAATTGTGGTATATGAATGTTATGGAATATTATTGCTCTGTAAGGAATGACCAGCAGGATGAATACAGAGAGGCTTGGAGAGACCTACATGGACTGATGCTAAGTGAGATGAGCAGAACCAGGAGATCATTATATACCTCAATAACGATACAATACAATGATCCATTCTGAAGGACGTGGCCCTCTCCAACAATGAGGTGAAGCGAGCCGTCTACACCCGAGAGAGGACCATGGGAACAGAGTGTGGACCACAACTTGGCGTTCTCACTCTGCTCGCTTTTTGTTTTCTTTCTCATCTCTTTTTCCTTTTTGATCTGATCTTTCTTGTGCAGCAAGAGAATTGTATAAATCCATTTGTCTCTATTGGATTTATATTTATTTTGACCATGTTTAACATACTGGATTACTTGCCATCTAGGGGACAGATGGGAGGAAGGAAGGGAAAATTTGGAACACAAGATTTTGCAAGGGACAGATTATTCTTGCATATGTTTTGAAAATAAAAATCTTCAATAAAAAATAAAATAAAATAAAACGCTCACCCAGAATGATCACAAAACAAAACAAAAGGGACTGTTACAAATTCTTACATGTCATTGGGAAACCTTAAGGAAATAAATAAAAAGAATGTTCCGCATCCACGTTGTTTCTCCAGACAAATGGAAGTTCCCTGAGGGCAGGAACTTATTCATCCTTGTCAGTGTGGCCAGGACCTCGGACAGTGCCAAGGATAAATACTCATTAATGGATGGAGAGCAACAAGAAGAAGGCAGAAGAGGAAGAGCTGGCTCCCTAGGGACACTTAGTCAGGAGAAAAGGGAGTAGGGAGGGCAGAGGCGCAGGGAGTGGTCTCCAGCTGGCCACTGGGGAAGGGGTTCCAAGTGTTCTCGGCCCCAGAAGGCAGAACCAGGAGGGGAATTGGGGGTCGGTGTACAGAAGAGCCAAACACAATGGAAGGGGCGGCCCATGAACAACCGCTTGTCTACAATATGGCAGAAGAGGGTTTCTGGGGGGCCCCCGAGCCCCGGGGCCAGGCCGCAGAGCGGGGGGACGTCCTCGGCCCCAGCACCATCCACCTCGGCTCCCGGCGGGCGCTGTGTGTCGGCAGCCAAGGTCTCCAGCGCCACCGTGTCTGTGGGCTGGGTAGAGATCCGTCATTATCCTCCGCCCGAGTGCCCGGCCTGTATACATTCCCCCATAATGACTTGCAGCTCTCCACGCTTGTGTTTAATCAGGCTCTAATTGGCTTCCATCTCGGCACACACCCTGTACCTGACATTTATGATCCGGTCACCCGGGCTGGCCCGGCGGTCAGCGGCCTCGGAGGCTGCCCTCCCGCCGTGCCCAGGCCGGGAACGCGGGACAAGGAGGCCCTGGCCTGGAAGGGAGGGAGTCAGAGTCAAATTCTGTCCCGGAGGAAAGGAGCACAGATTTAGGGAGCACTGAGGCCGGGGGAGAAACTAAGGCCCCAGGAAGGAAAAGACACATTCCACCATCACTGAGCCAGGAAAAATATCTAAGGCATAATTTGAACCCAGGCCCTCCCGATTCCAAGTTCAGCCCCCATTGGGTCCCCATGTGGCCTCCTGAGCACCAAAGGACGACCTGAGAGAACCTCCCTGGGCTTGTTGCCCCTCCCTGTAAAGTGAAGCTTCAGGCCGGATGCCTCCAAGATCCCACCAGCTCCAGGTCTGAAAGCCTATGGCCCGTCCCCTATTCTAAGTTCTCTCCCAGCTTTGATATCCCCCGTCCTCAGGCCCCGCATCCCTGACACCTCCTGCTCTAAGCCCCCTCCCAGCCTTGACATCCCCTGTTCTCAGCCCCCCCTCATCCCTGATGCCCCCTGCTCTAAGCCCCCTCCCAGCCCGATCCCTCCCCAGGCTGATGGTCTGACGCCTCCCGGCTCTAAGGTCCCTCCAGCTCGGACACCCTGAGATCCTCCAATGTCTTTCTTCTCTTTTCTGTCGCTCCTGCCGGACGTGTCGGGACAGGCCCCCTGAGCCCATCCTGGCAACCGTCGTCCCTTTTTGCCTTCCCAGGGGGCACAAGCCCCAGGGCTGTGGGCTGCCGGGCCCAGCTACCGGAAGCTAACCTAAACACAGCCGGATCACCCCGGGCTCCCCGAGCACCTGAGAGCCAGAAGGGAGCAGAGGCCAGAGGAGAATGGAGGCCGGTCCCCAAACACGCTGTGGGTGTCTCGGCCTTCGCGGCTGCTCCCTCCAGGGGCTCACCCTCCCTGCCAGGGGCTCCCGGGGCACCGGGCTAATTGTCGCCGGTCTCTGAGGGGTTCCGGCAGCGCGGCCGGGCACCGAGAGTGGCGCGAGAGTGACACATTCTGGGACTTGCTACAGTACCCATGAAAGAGGAAATGATTTACAAATCACCGGGAGAGTGGAGTGGGCTGAGGAGGGTGGAGATGGGGAATGGAGCACCACAGAGTCCTCCCAGCAGAGGCCATGGCAGAGGCAGCAAGAGGGTCCCAAAGGAAGGGGGCCCAGAGGGGGAGACAGAACCGGGGCACCAAGGGCAGCAGACACGGACCGTCAGTGATAAAGCTGGGAGGGTCCTGAGAGCCAGGTCACCACAGCCGGAAGGGAAGTTCCAATGAGGAATATCAGGACTGGGGGGAGGGGAATCTCCTCAGAGAGAAGGCGAGAAATGGGAGGACTCTAAGAGCAGGGGGGTCAGAGCTGGGAAGGGGAACCTTAGAACAGGGGATGTCAGAACCAGGAAGGGGAACCTTAGAACAGGGGGTGTCAGAGCCAGGAAGGGGAACCTTAGAACAGGGGGTGTCAGAGCCAGGAAGGGGAACCTTAGAACAGGGGGTGTCAGAGCCAGGAAGGGGAACCTTAGAACGGGGTGGGGGTCAGAGCCAGGAAGGGGAACCTTAGAACAGGGGGTGTCAGAGCCAGGAGAGGAACCTTAGAACAGGGGGTGTGAGAGATTGGAAGGAGAACCTTAAAACAGGGGGTGTCGGAACCAAGAAGGGGAATCTTAGAACAAGGGGTGTGAGAGACAGGAAGCACAAGATAGAAAGTGTTAAAAGCACAAGGGAAGTGTGGCAAAGAACTTCAGAGATGATCTAGTGCAACTTTCTGACTTTACAGATGGGGAAACTGAGGCACCGGCTCCCCAAGGTCACCACCAGTCAGGAGCAGAGCCAGGACCAATCACAGGTGGACGAGCACTGCCATGAACTGTGACCCTGAGGGTCCTGGGCTGGGCTCCCCTCCTTCCTGACCTACACTGCCCAGAGACCACCCCGAGACTCTGCATACAGCAGGCACTTATTAATACTGGCAGAGATGGATCCCCCAGAATTCTGTTCCAGGGAAATGCAGCCAACAAAGTGGGAGAAACCAGGGCCCAGAAGAGCAAGGGCAGAGAGCAGGGGAGTGCAGGGCCCAGGAGAAAGCCTCCAAGGGCGGAGGTCAGAGCACCGGAGAGAGCCAGGTTCAAGTCCTCCTCCACCAGTCAGCTAATCGCTTACATCCTGGGTCCTGGGCACACACAAGGGAAACGCTCCCGGCCCCAGCTTCCAGGAGACAACAGGCCCGGCCTCTGCCGCTCACCCCCAGGGTGTAAAAGCAGCAACAAGACAAGCAGAGGAGCCTCGAAGAAGCTTCAATCCTGGGTCACCTCTCCAAGTCTCAGTTTCTTCAGCTGCAAAATGGGGACATTAAGAGCTGAGGACCCCACTCAAAGGAGACCAAGAATGCAAAGTGCCCTGAGAACCAGAAGCTCTCCCGTCCTTGGAGTCCCAGATTCAAATCTGGCGTCCTCATGGCACGTTTGACCTTCCACAACCACCTCACCTTAGAAATGAGAGAGCGGGACGAGATGGCTCCTGACGGGCTTCTGCCTCTAGATGCAGGCGCCTAAGAAAGGGGAAAACTGACCCTCGGACCCACTGTGATGCCCCAGAAAGCACCAGAGAAGCAGCAGGCCCGAGGTCCAGCTCTGGGGCTGACTCCCTGGGAGAATCGGTGTCTGCAGCTGTAAAACCAAGAGGCTAGATTCAGTGGTCGCTGGTCTGAGGAGCCTGGAGCAAAGGAGCCACTGACTCCAGCAGGCAGGGGATGAGCGGGGTTTCCTGGAGGGGGGGGCGTCTGCCCTGATCTTCAAAGGATGTCCTCTGACTGCAAGGTCAAGGGCCACCAAGCAGCTGGCCCCTCCTAGCTCTGACACCCCCTGTTCTAAGGTCCCCTCCCTCTCTCACTCTCTATCCGTGTCTCTATTTCTCTCTGTCTCTGGGTGTGTCTGTCTCTATGTCTGCATACGTGTCTGTCACTGTCTCTCTTTCTGTGTGTCTCAGCCTCTATCTTGTCTCTGACTCTATTTGTCTTTATCTCTCTTTTTCTCTTTTATTTATTTTTGGCATTCCCAACCAGTGCCTGGGACACAGCAAGTGATTAATAAATGCTTGTTTCCTTGCTTCCTTAAACAAAATAGCTGAGTCTAGCCAAGTTACCCTCAAGAAGCTCTGAAAAATTACCAAAGACACAAGAATTACTTCTGTGTCATAAGAAATGATGAGGGGCAGGTTTTAGAGAAACTTGAGAAAACGAATGAACTGATGCAGAGTGAAGTGAAGCGAACCAGGAGAACAATTCATGTTATAATAACAATATTGGAAAGGCAAATACCATGATTCCAGAGAACCAATGATAAAGGAGACTGTCCATCTCCTGACAGATAGGGAATGGGGGAGGGGAGGGAAAGGGAGGAAGGGAGGAAGGGAGGGAGAAAGGAAGGAGGGAGGGAGGAAAGGAGGGAGGAAGAAAGGAAAGAAAGGAAGGAAGGAAGGAAGGAAGGAAAGAAAGAAAGAAAGAAAGAAAGAAAGAAAGAAAGAAGAAAGAAAGAAAGAAAGAAAGAAAGAAAGAAGAAAGAAAGAAGAAAGAAAGAAAAGAAAGAAAGAAAGAAAGAAAGAAAGAAAGAAAGAAAGAAAGAAAGAAAGAAAGAAAGAAAGAAAGAACTGTCCTATGTTTGGATAATCCCAATTATCCTCTCTCTATCTAGTTTTTACCTAATTGTTCCCGTTATCTGTCTGTGAGCTCACTGAGAGCAGATATTGTCTTTTTTGGTCTTTCTCTGCACGCGCTGTTGTTCTTAGCAGGGTGCCTGCACAAAGCAGGTGCTGAGAAATGCCTACGCCGTTACTTGCTTACCAGAACGAGCCTCTGAGCCATGGGAAGATCGTTCCTGACCTGCTCATCCTCGGTGGCTCGGGACTCGGACAAAGACAAGACGCGACATGCAAAAAATCATTTTACAATCCTTCCACACTGTGGCCAACTAACGGTAAAGTTCTTCTCCTATAAAAGAATGACGTCTCCCTGGGTAAACGGTGAGGAAATGGGACCGACTAGCAAAGGCCCGGGACTGAAGTTCCTCTCAAGGATCGGGCTCTAATCCATCCTAAGTGAGAGACTTCCAGGAGTCTCTCACGGACCTGCATGCTGGGCCCCTCCCACAGCGTCAGTCCAGTTCTGGAAACCATGGGGAAGAAAGAAGACAAAGTCTCCTCCCCCAGGAGAAACGTCGGATTGAAAGGCCCTCCTACAGATTTGCCCAGAGCCAACCCACAGTGATAACAGCCGCTGACATTTATAAGGAAAGCAAAGCCCTTTACATCCATTCATTCTCTCTCACAATAAATCTGACATTTTAAGCCATAATCGTTTCCATTTTAAGGATGAGAACACCGCATCAGAGGCCACAAAACTATTGCCAAAAGAAGGATTCGAACCCCTGTTTTCCTGATCTGCAGTTCGCAAGAATATGGAGGAGAAAGGCAGCGAGCCAGCAAGAAAGTAAAGTCTGCAGATGGAGAAACGATAAAAGCGTGCCCTGAAGGCCCCGAGTTCCAGCTCTGCTGCTTAGTACTGTAGGACCGAGTTCCTTCTTGTTCTAAGTCTGTGACTATAATTACAGGGGAAAGATTCTTGGTTACAGATTCAAAGCAGCCCTGGATCCAGCTCTTGCCTCTGTGTGACTTTGGGGAAGAGCCTGAATTCCCTCAGCCCCAGTTTCCGCTTCTGAACAATGAGAGGATCAAACCAGAGAGCCTCTGAGGTCCCTTCCTACCGTAGAAAGAACAAGGGGCAATGGACCTTTAAACAAATCACTTCCCTTCCCTCAGCCTCAGTTTCCTCATTTGTACATGAGCAGCTGGGCCAGATACCCTCTGAGCTTCTTCCCGGCTCCAGATCCATGATTTAAGAGCCCGTGGCCTGGACTTTTCATTTCAGTTTTCTGACTTTCAATTGGATTCAACCCAGGAAGGATTGATTAAGTGCTTCCATATATGCCAGGCCCTGTGCTTGGTGACAAAAACAAACACGTCCCGGTCCCTTCCTTAAGGGCTCTCCCCTTGCTAAGAGCATCCACAAGCAAGGGCAGCCCCCAGTCCGCAGCCGAGGGTCTCGGGAGCCTCTCCAAGCGGCCTGGGCTGCTCTCAGACCTCGACCGGCTTTACTAGGTGGGACAATCTTCCCCAGGCTTCCCCCCGCCCCCCGCCCCCCAGAGAGCACGCACACTGCAAGATGTGGAACGTTCCACCAGGGACATCCAGAAGGTTAGAAGCAGCTAATGGCTAACAATAAAAAATAATATTTTCCCTTTTAGCCATTAACTTGTAATATGGGGCTCTCTAATTCCTTCCTGTTCCTTCCCACGGGGCTCAGGATCAAGGAACTTGGGAAATAAATAACTCCCTGCTATTGCCTGACCTCAAACCCAGATTTCAAAGTCTATCGGAGAAATATGGTCCCCACCATTAAGGCTGAAATCTCCCCCCTCTCTCTTTCTTTCTTCCCTTTTTTTAAAGAGCTTCATGTATTAAGTTACCACTCTCCGCGAAGTATTTTTATTTTTCCCATTTGGACACCGGGTCGGCAGCATCTCAGTTCCAACTGGGAATTGTTTTAATGAATCGCTGCTATAAAAGAGAGTCCGACCCACAGGGGATAGCGGGGAGGTCACTCGGGCTTGTAATCTGAGGATCTGGCCTCAAATCCCGGTTCTGGATTTCGGCCCAGACAAGTCCATTCCCTCGGTCTCGGTTTCCTCTTCTGTAAAAATGAGTCTGAGAGTCTCTGCTACCCCACTTCTGAGATCCTCCCTAAAAGAAAAAGCGCCCCGTTCTAGCTCCGAGATGCTTACCTAGCGCCTCATTTGGTTCTCAGCTGTGAAGTAGGTGAGAGTGCTGTACCCATTTTATGGGTGAGGAAATGAGGGGGAGAGAGGCTTGTCAGAGGCACAATTAGAACCGAGGCCACAAAGTCACTCTGTTACCTAGCTGCTCTCTCACCCAACCTTCGCCACATCCCACTGGCCCCAGAGGCAGACCTGGGAAAAGAGGGTAAAAGGCATTTAGGCTTGAAAAAGGAAATTCCCAATCCCGCCTTCTCCTTGTGGTCAGAATTTCAGCAGAGAACGAGAGGGTCAAAATGCTAATTAAGTAGAACCGACCCTACTCACCTTTGCTGCCCAGTTAGGCTCACCGTGTCAGAGCTCAAAGGTCATCTTGTCCAACCTGGACAGAAACCCTCTTCCCCCTACAATTCTGATGCTGCCCGTTTACCCCCAAGAAGGTCCAACCTATTAAGAACGTCGCTTTTGGGGATGGCAAAGAACTGAAAAGCAAGTCCATCAGCTGGGGAATGGCCAAACCGTGATCCATGAATGTAAAGAACCGCCACACACACACAAAAGTAAGAATGGGCAGAATTCAAGAAATATGGGAAGGCTTCTAGGAACTAACGCAAAACGAAACAAGCAGAGGCAGGAAAACGATGCACACGGTGATGGCGACCGCAAAACGGGTCCCAACAGCAGCAAATGAAATGGGATGCATGAAATGATAACGGTTAAGCTTGGGCCCAAGAAGAAAGGTCAGAAAGTGCCGAGGGGGACCCAAGGGTATAAAATACTCCATCTAACGCCCGACTCGTTTGATATTGATAGTGGGAGAGAGCAAATTGCTGAACTAATGTGTTTTGCTCTTTTTTTATTTCATTTTTTCAAGGGAAGGGATTGGAGCAGGAATGTCTAGAATTGTAAATCAAGTCAAAAGATATCCATTTAAATTTATTTTTAAAATACTATTTATTTATTACCTCCAATATCTTGGCTCTCAGTGACCTTCTTCTGGAAAAGACGCTAGAGTGATTTACCATTTCCTTCTCCACCTCATTTTACAGATGAAGAAACTGAGGCAAACAGGATTAAATGACTTGCCCGGAGTCACATACCTAGGAAGATCTGAACTCAGGAAGATGAGTTTTCCTGACTCCAGGCCACTGGCTCCTCCCTTATAATCCTTTAGATTCATGTCAGCCTCTTCTATGAGGCAGGAAGTACTTTCCTCACAACAGAAAACACTGCTCCTGTATAATGTCCCTGGTTTGTTTGTTTTTTTAATCCCTTTTCCAGGATCTTTTCTAGAGCGCCCAAACTCTCCTCTGGACAAGCCGCGACCAGGACCACGAGAGAAAAACCAAGGGGCTGCTTTGGGACGGCTTCCTGCCCCAGGCCCGCCTGGCCGCACCAGACAAGACAGCAAACAAACAGAAAGATTAAAGGCCTAAAACTCCCATCATCTTTCAGATGAACAGTAAAAAACAAAAACGCCAGCGGGTTTCTGAATCTGGCTGAGAACAGGGAAGAAAACCACATGAGCCACCTCGGGACAACTCCGGCCCCACAAAGGAAAGTTGAGGCCCTCGGACAAGCGGCGAGCTCCCCCCAGCTGGGAAATGCTGACCCATTTATCTGACGCAGCCTGTACAGGACAAGGCCGAGGGGAGGCATGTGGGTCTCGACCTCAAAGCCTAGCTTTCTTGTGATGATCACGGACAAGTCCCATGGCTTCGAGCCTCCGTTTCCCCAACTGTAAAATGAGGATAAAAATGTCCATGATATAGAATTCACTCTATTGTGGTGAGTAGTAAGGGAGGTCATCCCCATGAGGCCCTTGACAAAGGATAAATATTATAGGATTGTTTGTTCCTCCTTCCGTCTGACTGATGGAACGAGGAGAGAGGGAAGGAGAAGGAGCCGCCATTATTCCAGATTCTCCCTCATCACTTCCTGCACATGGATCACAGAAAAGCTTTATTTTACTGAAGTTGGGAGTGGTTTTTCCTCCCTTGTCCCAACCCACGGAGACTAGCAGGTCTCTGAGGACAGGCCCTGGGCGGCTTCACCTTTTGCTTCCACTGCACCCCAGTGACCTTTGAACAACGGCCCCCTCCTGAGTCATCTTCTCCGGCTGACGGGAGGGTCTCGTTCCCCTCCCTAAAGCACCAGGGCCAGCTCTGCTAATGAGGAACAATTGGATAAGCATGAAAACTGATTTGTCTGGGGACCGAAAGGGCAGATGAGCTTGGCTGGACTTTCCGAGCTGGCCAAAAAGTCAGAAAAAGAAGGCCGATTTCTCAACCGGTCTGCGGAAAACGCGTAGCCTGACCTCACTGGTTCCCGACAGAAGGAAGAAAGAGTGGGAAGCTTTCCGATACAGATTACAGGGCGGGCCCAGAGCTTGAGGATGCAATCGTTAGCGTCTGGGAGCACTCCTTCATTAAGGAGAATCATCATTGTGATACTAACATTATTATCGTCACTCAGGAAGAAAAGGCTATAGGCTCTATATGAGAAATAGCTAGAAATAAATAGAAAGATGAGGAAACATCTCTCTTCTCCTGGAAAAGAGAGGGGGAGACGTTGCCAAGGTGGTCTGCACTATCAGACACGGTCACTGGAGGAGATTTTTTTTAGCCAATCTACTCTGTAACCAGGAAGGATGTTTCCAGCAATGATCCTGATACAAAAACATTTTAATCAACAAAATTTGATTTAAAAATAATAATAATAATAATAATAATAGCAATTCCCCCAAAAATACTGACTTTGGAATTAGGGGATCAATAGATAAATAGATGGACACAGAGAGATAAGAGATAGTGAGTGACAGAGTCAATGAGAAAGAGAAAGAGAGGAAAAGAGATCAATAAATAAACAAATGAATGAATGAAGAGATAACTCTTAAAATTAAAAAAGAAAAAGAAAAAAGAGAGAAGGGAGGAAGGGATGGCAAAATATGAAAGAAAAAAGAGAAAATATAAACTAAGGAAAAAGAGGGAATGTGGAGGAGAGAATTGGAAAGCGAGAAATGGAGGGAAAGAATAAGAGAAAGGGGAGAAGAGTTATGAAAGAAAAAAGGGAGAGGAAAGAAGAAAGAGGGAGAAAGATGGAGGGAGACAGAATACAGACAGAAATGAGAGAGACAGACAAAGGAAGAGACAGAGAGAAGTGGAGTTAGCATTTTGGGAGATTTTAGCATTAGCCAAGTGCTAGCACTAAGAATACAAGCAAGACTGACAGGACTTGCCCTCAAGAAGTTTATACTCTAATGAGGGAAGACAGACAGAAAGGGGAGCCCAAAGAGAGGGAGACACCAGCCGGAGTGGTGGGGCATCCCAGAAAGTCACAAGGAGACTGGGCCAGCTTAATTCCCCAGCCACAAGCTTGGACTTGGAAATCCAGACTCTGGGTTCCTCCCTGGACTCTGCTGCTTAGGATTGTATCTTCAGGCAGCCTCCTTCTCCTCTCTGGGGAAAGAGGAAGATGAAAGGGCTGGAACGGGCGAAGGGCTGCTCGAGCCCTAGTTTGGTCAGTGATAGAAAAGTCCTCTCTCCCTTCTGGTCACAGTGATCCAGGTACCACAGCTTCAAAAATAATTATGGAGAGGGAGGCGCCCCAAACAAAAAGAGCCAAGTCCTGCTCATTCACCTTTCCGGTTCACTTGCCCTCTTTGAAGAGTCTGCCCAAAGACCCCAGGGTTCAGCCCCATCCCTGCTCTGCCTTTCTCCTGGAATACAGAAAGAAGGGAGGCCAGGAGGAGGAGGGATTGCAAGGGAGGGGGGAATCCCCCAAATCGAAACTATTTTATCCCAAGGTTGACGGCAGACATGGAGCACTCAGATTCTGCAACAGATGCCCACTCTCGTTCTCTCTGGCGGGCATTTGGGGTGGTTTGGAGGAGGCATCCCTCAGTGAGGTGCCCTCAAGAAAGCCTTTTCCTTTCTGGGGCCGTGATTTTCTTCTCCTGAAGAAGTCGATGCAATCCAACAGATCTTTATTAAATGCCTACTGTATACAGAGCCTTATACCTGAAACGGTGCTAAACTTGGGAGGCAGGTGAGTTCGAATTGGCCTCAGATAACGTTTAAGTGGACACACAGGCAGTTTTCATCCATTATTACATTTTCTAGGGATAAATAATTAAAAGATAACATGAATGTACCACATAAAATCTAAGTAAACCCTGCCTATGTACAATTTAATTACCAAAAACCCATTACACCTAACACACTGTACACACTGTATGTAGACCAGTAACGAGACGACGGCTTCCCACGGCAGCCTTCTCAACAGTTCAACAGGCCGCTCCCTGATTCCTGGGGATGTTTGGTGCTGACCTCCATGCTCCGGCTCCTAGGCTCCTGGGCCATCCCATCTTCTGTCAGGTTACCGGAGCTTGGGCCCATCTTGAATTCGGTATCCCTCCCTGGATCCCAGCCTAACCCTACTGTGCGCACTCTGGAATATAAGCCCGCCGAAGGCACATGCTGAAAGCCTCTGCCCAGTCCTGGCCGCCTGGAAGGCGGAGCAGCGGCTTCCAAAGTAACGGCTTCTGGTAACATCTATGAGATGGACCGTTAAGCGCCTGAAGTTAGGAAAACTCAACTTCCTGAGTTCAAATCCAGCCTCGACAATCCCTAGCTGTGTCATTTCACCTGTTTGCCTCAGTTTCTTGATCTGTAAAATGACCCAAAGAAGGAAAAGGCAAAATACTCCAACATCTCTGCCAAGACACCCCTAAAAGGGGCCAGGAAGAGTCTACTATGAGTGAAATAACCAGACAACAATGAAACTTCCGTGATGGTGACCCTACAATTCCTGCTGTCCAAATGACGTGGGATAGTTTCCAGGCTTCTCTCAGTCCTGAGACTGTTGGATTTACCCAGTTTCGGTTTTTCTGGCCCTCTGACAGCCTCCCCAGTCTGTTTAAAACAGCATCATTCCATGGGTCAGCGAAGGACCCCAGTGGGATTCGTACCTGCGGGAGCGTCATGGAACGTCCCACCCGACAACAACGGCCACACGGAGGCAGATCACCCGCCCCGTCCCACGCCAGCCTGAGAGTCTAAGAGATCATTCCCTCCCTACAAAATCAAAACCAACAACGGGAGGATCCTGACACTGAGACGCAGGAACAGACTTAATCCTGCAGCTGCTGACGACCTGCTCATGTGACTCCCAGCCTCAGTTTCTACGTCTGTAAAAAATGGGAACATGAAAAGCAGCTACCTCAGAGGCCTATTGTGAGCATCAAATGAGGTAATACATGTGGAAATGCAAACCTTCAAGGGCTCTAGAAAGCCTAGAAATTACTGTCAACAAGTACAGACGAGAAGCGGCTCTGCCTCTGTGGGCGGGACTCCATGACTGGAGGGGGGAGAAAGTAATCATAGAGGGCATTCTCAGACCTCAGACTGGCAAGTGGGTAGGGCAGGTGGGGCTAAGGAGGGGGGAGGGCTTGGGACAGACCAGAGGGATCCAGGCAGATCTCCTGCTGGCAATGAATTTTAATGAGATGACCTTTAAGGCTCTTCCCAGTTCTGCCAACCTGTTCTCAGGCCTCTCCCAGCCCTGGCACCCCCTGTTCTAAGCTCTGACGTTCTAGAATTCTAGATCTATCACGTTTTACAGTCTCAGAGCCCAAAGAACAAAAAGACTCCAGAACCCGAGGAAGGCCCGGCTGGCCAGCACCGAGTGGCCCCGGGGACCCCGCAGCCCCCCGAGGGCAGGACCCCGGCGTCCCGGCCCCTGCGCCTGCTCCGTGCCAGCCGGCTCAGCGGAGCGGCCTCCTCGCCGTTAACCTGCCCTCTCCGCAGGCTTTTTCCCCGGGTTTTAACGTCCAACCTGATTTAATCGGAAACACATGCTCCGTCGATATCATCTGTCATGTTCCATCAGCTTCACGTGGACGGGTACAAGTCAATAAACAAAGGTGGAGGCGCAAATCTACCTTGAACACATAATACCCTGAATCGGAAAATAAAAACACGTGTGCCATTTGACCCAGAGAGTCGCAAAAACTCCGGAACGCCAGGTATCGTCTCCCGCTCCCCAAAGCAGCCGGGCGGCCCCAAGGAGCTCCCTCCAGCCCGATCTGCAGACGGCCCGAGCTCGGCCGCCGATTCCCGGAGCCGCCTCGGGATTAAAACCCCCCAGGTCCCGGGCCTCAGCTCGGCCCAAAGGCAGGGACCCCCGGGGCCAAGGGCGGCATCCCACGGTCCTCTGGAGGGGCTCGTGGGGCTAGGGAGGGGCTGCGGCAAAGACCAGGGAAGCCCTCCCAAGCCAGGTCTTAAACTGTTAGGATTCCAAAGACGCTTCCCCGTTTGGGGGTCCTCGGCCCCTCTGGCGGGTCCGGAACACTGATGGATCCCCTCCTCAGAATCATGCTTTAAATGCATAAAATATAAAGCTTCAGGTTACAAATAAAAGCTATTAGCCTGAAACAGTTATAAAAAATTCTAATAACTGTTTAAAATGTTTTCATTAATATTTTTTAAGTTTTAAAATCACTTAAAAATACATAGGATTATAAAGAGAACTTATATTAAAACAGTTTATGAAGTATGATTATGATAATAATATCTAATCTAAAAATAACAAGTGTATATTTATATATAAAATATAAACTAGTTCTATATTACATTCCCAGACCCTCTTATTTAGGTAAGTTCATCGATCACTGGGCCTAGACTGGCAGAGCCGGAAGACGCTTAGAACCCAGAGCGTTCGTGTTGGAACGTAGAACAGGAAGAGAATTTATAAGCTGAAATGACGAGAGCTGGAAGGACCTTAGCCCGGAGAGCGCAGACCCCCAGTCCGGCAAAAGGGAGGCCCAGGCGGGATCTGGGGCGGGGCTGGCCAAAGCACCAATTCTGTGGTACTGGATCGCACACACGTTTGTAATCCAGAGTTTGTTTTTCTTGCTTTTTCAATGGCAGGGGAGGAAGGAGAGACAATGACAAAGAAAAGGGAATTTTCAAAGGGCAGAGAACGCCAGATTTCAGACCCAAGAGGGACCACAGACCGTAGAATGTTAAAAATAAGAATGCTGTCAATTAAAGGGGCCTGAGAGCAGGGGATAGTGGGGGTGGGGGTGTTAGAACAGGGGGTGAAGAGATGGGAGGGAGCTTAGAACAGGAGATGTCAGGGCTGGGAAGGAGCTTAGAACAGGGGATGTCAGAGCTGGGGGGAACTTAGAACAGGGGTTGTCAGAGTTGGGGGGGAGCTTAGAACGGAAGATGTCAGAGCTGGGGGAAGGGGACTTAGAACAGGGGGTGTCAGAACTGGGAGGGAGTTTAGAACAGGGGAGGTCACAGCTGGAGGGACCTGAGAAACATACTCTCCTGTGACAGGCTCCCAGGATTTAGAGCTGGAAGACATTGCAGACATCATCTTAAACTGCCAGATGACAAAGAAGCAAAGTCCGGTGAAGGTAAGCGACTTAACGTCTTAGGTCAATTCTAAGAAATCAGGAAATAGGCTCCTAAGCCAAGATGGACTTTACCGGCCAACAGAATGCGTGGAAGCGCCCTCACGCTCACATCATGCTGGAAACTTCTCTTTATGCTATTAAAAAACCTCAAGAAAGAAATTCCATTCATCTCTTTTCAGGAAATCAAGTGAGCAGAGCAGAGCCGGCTGCCAAGAGCTGGGAACGACCTGAGAATAGGGGATGGCACACGGGGAGAGGGGGCTCCCTCCGCAGGGAGTGGCAGGCCCCACAGGGGTTTCAAGAGACAGCCATTAGCGCTCTTTCCCATAGGCAATATGCCGTTTCCTGCCTCCACACCTTTGCCTACCAGGCTTTCCTCCTTACTGTCACTAGGAAACTCTCACTTTCAAGGTTCGGTTCCAGTAAAATCTTCAAAAGAGACTTCTTATTATCACACACACGCACACACGCACACTCTCAGACACACTCACACTCAGACAGACACACTCACACTCACACACACTCAGACTCACTGTACATTGATTCTGTGAATTTCCCGCCTGCTTCCCTGCAATCCCGCTGCATCTCCCTGCTGGCCACAGACCTTGGGGGGGGGGCAGCGCCTAAGCCGTGGGAAGCCCAGGATCCCCCCCACACACACGTGTAGAGCGATGCCCCTGGGTACTCGCCTGTCGTTTCTGCCTGCAGATGGAGGCCTCCTGAGGCCGGGGCTGCCTCCCTTTGGCCTTTCCTTTCACGGGCCGATCCTTAATGCCGCAGACCGGCCGACCGTGCTGACTGACGGGCCCCGGAGGGCAAGAAGGACAGCAGCTGCACAGGTGCCGTGGGAGCCGCAGGCTCAGAGTCTGGGAAACCGCCCCCCAATGGCCGCTGAAGTGCCAGGGACCAGCTCCTGTCCCCTGAGGGGAGCCGGGCTGGCCTCCGGAGAAGGCCCCTGGTCGGTGGGCTCTCCCAAGCCCCTCTCAGGCTGAGCCTCTGAGAATGGCCCTGGGGCCGCAGGGCGCTACAGGAGGAAGCAAGGAGGAGGCCGGAGGCGGGGGTCTCTGCGTGGGGCAGCCGAGGTCCCCGAGCGGACCCGGCGACAGCCTCCCTGCCATGTCTGCGCCCCCGATCCGGACTCCTCACGAGCCTTAAGCCGAGGGGAGACGGGGCTGTCCCCTGTCTCCAGGCCCTGGCTCCGAGGGCCGCCTCCACTCCTTTATTACCCAGACTCTCCCGCGCGGCTCTCTTTGGTCTCCCACTACCAGACCCGGAGTCACAAGGCCTGAATTCAAATCTGGTTTCAGCCACTTAATAGCTGGGAGCAAATCACTTAACTCTTCTCAACCTCAATTACCTCACGGGTAAAATGGGATCCATGACGGTCCTTGCATCAGACCGCTGTTGGAGGATCATGGGAAACAGCAGAAGAAAAACGCTCTGCTCTGGTAGCTACCGTTACTGACGCGTTACTATATGGGGGTCTGGCCTGGATCCCCAGGATCTCTTCTGCATCCCGGGCCCGGCCCACAGCAGCACAAGGTGCTGTGACCCCGGGCTGGTCCCTGGGAATTCCATCCACATCATCACATTGCTTCCTTTTTTAAAAAAAATTATCCCGTGCTGACAATGGCGCCAGCACGCAGGAGGCACTGAGGAAATCTGGAGTCCGAATGCAGGGTCAGACACTCTTTAGCTGGTGGCCCCGAGGACTTCACTTAAACGCTGCCTGCTTCAGTTTCCTCATCTGTAGAATGGGAACGATGGCAGCACTTCTCCCTCTCTCCCTCACCATTATCGTAGGGATCAAACGAGATCCTATCTCTAAAGCATTCGGCACAGTACCTGGTACACAGTAGGCACTTAATAAATGTTTGTTCCCCTGCCTGCAGACTGACTGACAGACACAGAGAGCACACGCATTTGTAGATTTCAGGATAGGAGAACGTCCTTGGTTCTTGGGAGTGGATCTTGGGGATCTCAGCCCCGTTCCTGGCCACGGGATCCCGAGAAATAATTTCCTCGAACCTCAGTTTCCTCACATCTCCAAGGCCGTCAATGGCCTCTGGTTACCACATTAAGGGACGGGACGTGGGGAACCAGCCCAACTAAGGCCCCCAGGCCCCACCTGAACCTGTCCCTATGGAACTGGGGTTAAGGAGTTTTCCCAAAGCCAGCTCGACTTCGGAGCTGCCATCTCTGAACTCTGCCACGGGGCGAAGGCGGCCGGGGGCCCCTGGGAACCATCCTGCGGCGGCCGGGGAGGACCGGACTCCCCTCGGGGCCAGTCAAGAAGTGGATTCCAGAGCTGAAAGGTCCGGTTCCAGAGCTGAAAGGTCCGGTTCCAGAGCTGAAAGGTCCAGTTCCAGAGCTGGACCCCCAAGTAAAGCTTGTGGGGTGATCGCTGTGCTCCCCCGGCACGACAGGGGCTCTCTGGGGGGCAGGAAGTAACACGCTTTGGGGTCAGTGCCTCCAGCACCCAGGACAGTGCTGGGTACCAGTGGGTGCTGAAGAAATGCGTGGGGCCCGATGGAGGGAAGGCTGGACCTCAGGGGCTTCTCCCTCCACGCTAGGAGGGGCTCGGGGCCCCCGAAGCTCGGACCCCTCCAGCCCAAATGACCCCCGAGGGCTCAGGGCCGCCTGGCTCTGGCACCCAAGGCCGCTGCGGTTCTGCCCAGCCGGGGGAGGCGAGGGAGCCGGCCAGGAGCGGGCCCTGGGGCTGGGAGATAGAGCTTTCCTTAATGAAACCGAAAGTCGCATCTGCCAGGAGTAACGGACGGCAGGAACCTAAATGTAAACCCAGCCCGCGGAAGGTTTATATTAAAAGAAGAAAAAGAACGAGGAGGGGGAAGGGGAGAGGGGGAGGGGGAGGGGGGAGAACAAACCGAATCCCGGGCTGAGGAGCTTGCCTCGATTTTGGAATGTCTCAGAAATGTGTGACTAATAGAGCTCCTCGGGACAGGATTTGGGAGCCAGAGCTTCGGGCTCCCCACGAAGGAGAGCAGGCGGCCACACTTTCTCCTAAAGCCCAGGAAAGGGGACCAAGGCAAGAGGGTTCCCCCCCAAATGGGGAAAAGATCCGGGATTCAGAGAATGCTGGGCCTGGAAGGAACCTGAGGAGAACGTCAGAGCCTGAAGGATTTAGAACAGGGAATGTCAGAGCCAGGAGGGGGCTTAGAACAAGGGATGTCAGGGCTGGGAGGGAGCTTAGAACAGGGGGTGTCAGGGCTGGGAGGGAGCTTAGAACAGGGGATGTCAGAGCTGGGAGGGAGCTTAGAACAGGGGGTGTCGGGGCTGGGAGGGGGCTTAGAACAGGGGGTGTCAGGGCTGGAGGGAGCTTAGAACGGGGGGTGTCAGAGCTGGGAGGGAGCTTAGAACAGGGGGTGTCGGGGCTGGGAGGGGCTTAGAACAGGGGGTGTCAGGGCTGGGAGGGAGCTTAGAACAGGGGAGGTCAGAGGTGGGAGGGAGCTTAGAACAGGGGATGTCAGGGCTGGGAGGGAGCTTAGAACAGGGGGTGTCAGAGCTGGGAGGGAGCTTAGAACGGGGGGTGTCAGAGCTGGGAGGGAGCTTAGAACAGGGGGTGTCGGGGCTGGGAGGGGGCTTAGAACAGGGGGTGTCAGGGCTGGGAGGGAGCTTAGAACAGGGGAGGTCAGAGGTGGGAGGGAGCTTAGAACAGGGGATGTCAGAGATGGGAGGGGCTTAGAACAGGGCAATGTCAGGATGCTCTTTAGGGATCCCCATCTCTCCTGGGGGGAGGGTACCCCGAACGTCCCCCGGATGCGAGGCCCAGAGCACTGAGCGCGTGCCCTGAGTCTGCGTTGGGTGGCAGCTGAGACCCTGGAATCCATCCCAGGCTCAGGAGACCCCGGTGTCACGGCTGAGCCTCTGATCAAGCCCAAGCTTCCCGGTTTAACTGGAAGGAAACAGGTCCAGGGGGACGTGAGCGGCCCCGTGGTTCAGAGTCCAGCCCTGCCGTGAAGACAGGGAAACGGAGGCTCAGCATCGGGATGACTTGTCGTCAACCTCGGGGGAACCAGTTAAGCGGCGGATGGAACCGAAACCTGGCAGAACCAATGGGCCGGGACCCAAGGCCCAGGGCCCTCCCCTGACACGCGTCCATCCCTGGGCCAGGAGCCAGGAGGCGAAGCCTGAACAGTAACATGACGGTCACTAGACTTGGGGCAATAGTCCTGGGTCCGAGCCATTTGACCTTTCCGGGGCCTCCCAGAACTCGATCCGTCTCCGTGAATGGGGCAGCGCCGAGTGGTCACACGTCCCGGCTCCTCCGCCTGCCCTTGGATCAGAGATCGCCCAATGCTGGACTTGGGACCGGCCGCCTCCGTCCCTCCAGCCTGTGAGTCTCTCCCTGACGGAGGGGGCCACAAGGCATCGGGGAGGGGTCCCGGGGCTCCCGGACAGCAGAGAACGCCAGGGCTCAGTCCCCACCCAGCCAGCGGTCGGCTCCTCTCTCCTTCCCCGGGGCTCCAGCAGAAAAGGCTGACTGGGCGCCCTCGGTTCCACCGGCCTGGCTGGGGCTGCCTGCTCCGAGCTCAGCCCGTCCCTAACTTGCTGGGTGACAGGGGGCCAGCCCTGCCCCTCTCTGGGCGCTCCTCCGGTTCACAGACCACATGGTCTCTCACATCTGGTTCTGGGGCAGAGCGCGGGCAGCAGCTTGGGATCCACAGCCTCTTCCTCTTCTCTCCCCTCTCTGCGTGCCCCCCACATGTACACACACATACACACACACACATACGCATGTACACACAGCACACCTGCACTGCGCGCACACACATTTACACGCACACATGGTCACACACGTGCACACACACATGTACTGCAGCACGCACATGTACACACAGCACACCTGCACTGCGCGCACACACATTTACATGCACACATGGGCACACATACACACACGTACTGCAGCACACACACGCACACAGGCTCGCTCTCTAGGTCCGGGATCCCGCGGCTGGGGGAGACACGTTGAGCTCCTGTCGTGGGGAGGCTCCGGGCCGATTATCCTCCAGCAGACGCTCCCGCTCCCGGCCCGTTTGATCAATCATCTGGCCCGCGAGGGGCATTCGGGCAGAATTAAAGCCAGCTGGCCAGGAAGAGAGAGAGAATGACCTCGCACCCCCCAAAACCAAACCCACCCAAACCGGCGCGAGGGCAAGAACGCCCGTGCGCACCCGGCCCGGCCCTCGCAGACGCTTCCCGGCCGAATCTCAGCGACTCCCGGCCGTCCCGCGGCCCCGACGGCCGCGGACGCTTTTCCCCTCCCGCGAGGCGGCCCGGGTACGCCTGTCTCTGAGCCGGGAGCCCGGCCCGCCGCCCCCTCCCTCCCGGGGAAAGCTCCGGTTTCATAAGCCCAGCCCGAGACATTTGAAACGGCAGCTCATTAAACGCTTTGCTTTCGGCATCTGACATTCCAGAGAATTAATATTTAAACTTATTATGGGGGGAGGAAAGGAGAAAAGAATGGAGTTTGGTCTGAGCATGAAATATTTAACGGAGCCTCCGAACGGGGAGCCCTTTCGCTCACGGGCGGGAGACCGCGCCGGCCTCGGGCCCAGGACCGACACACGGTCACCCCCCTCGGCGCCGCGGAGAGCGCCCGGGCTTTGAAAAAAGGCACGCGATAGGATTCCATGTTTACGACCCGCTCCAAACGTCCCCGTCCTGTTTTCCTTCTCTGCCCGGGGCAGAGCCGGGCCAGGTCCGGATAAAGAGCGTACGGCCCGGGAGCATCAGGCCCGCTTCCCGCCGGGACTCAGCCGGCCTCCTCCCTCCCCGGCGCCCGGCAAGACCGAATCCCCGAGCACTGGGGAGAAAAACGAAGCTTCCATTTCCACGGCCGAGCCTCCTGCCCCTGCCCGCACGTGCGATTTATTTACGGGGCTGGGAGCAGGCAAAATATATCATCCGCCCTTACACAAACTTCTCCTAGGTATTAAATAGCGGGCCCCCGGAGAGGCGTTTCATATGGTCCGACGGAAAGCCAAAGTAAACCCGCTCCCGGCCCCTCCGGGGCTTAAGACAACAAGCGGGATCCGCGCCGTGAAAGTCCGTTTTTACAGGTTTTCACATCGTCTGGCCAAAGCCTGTTTTCTCCCCGAGTCCTTTTTCGAAAATCAAAGCTCCCCAAAGAAATCCCAGCGAGGCTCCAAGGAATGAATGGAGACGCTCTTTGTCCCCTTCCTTCTGGTCTTTGTGGGGAGGGGCTGAGGGAGAGGATTCTGGGGGGACCGGGGGGAGGCTCCGGGCCAAGGCTTTTATGGATCCCCCTGCCCATGAGAAATTTCTTTTCCAGGGACTAACACCCCACCCCGTGCACACTAATCCCCCCAACACAAATATATAGTAACAAGCCCCAACTTCTCAACAGCCTGGCCACACGACCTCCATTTTCCTCAGAGTCGTTTCATACAGAGCACGGAGGGATTCGGAGGCCGGGGTTCTTTTATCTCTTATCATCCTTTCACCAGAAATCCCATCAACAATCCTCCCGGACTGACTGGGAGCTGGACCTGGCCTCCCCTGTCCCCCCCCACACCCACACTCACACACACCACACACACACACACACACACACACACTCTCACACACAAACACACACATACACACACACTCACACATACACAAACACACACATACACACACATATACACAAACACACACATACACAAACACTCACACACACACAGACACACTCACACACACTCACATACACACACACACACACACACACACACACACAACGACCCTGCAGAGAAAAGGGGCCTCCTCACGCATCCGTCTGGGAGCAAATCCCGGATTCTGCAAAGAGTCTACAGGGCGTCGTATGGGGTTTTACCCACCAGATGTGTCAGCGGAGCTGGACAAGAATTCCTCCCAAATTATTGGAAGTACGGGCTGAAAGCTGGCCTCGGTGGAACTCTCTCTGAGTCTGATTTCTTGCGCCTCCCTCTCTGAATTCTGGCAGCTTCCCCGGGGGGCTCCGGCCCCAGCTGGTTCTGGGGGGGCTCCTCTGGGCCTTCGCAGCCTGGCTGCTGGCCCCTGTGCCGGGGTGTAGGTGGGAAGAGAGTAAAAGAGGGGGAAACAGAATCCACTGGGGCCCTCTGTGCGCCTGGGCTCGTCCCTCCGTCTGGGGCGTCCTCAGCTGCTCCTTGGCCGCCCGAGGACTCGGCCTCCAGAAAAGCCTCATTCTGTTCCTGGGGGCCCTTCTCCGTCCATCTGCCTCCAGCGGGGTAGGCGGGGGATGCTAAGAAAACACCGTTTCGCTCACCCAGGAGCTCCTGAGGGAATCCTTCTTTGAGTAGAACAGAGAAAACACTAAAACTTGAGAGGAAAAGCAGAGGAGCGGGGGGCCTTTAGAACGGGCTAGGGGGGGGCGGCAGCTGGGGGGCTGGGGGGGGTCTGTTTCCTTTCAGTCTCTGATGTGGGAGAGTAGAAAAGTTCCAGAAGACATTCCCCTAGCCCCCATTCCCCCCAGTGGCCCCCCCAAAACCCAATACCCTCCATCCTTAAGGCGGGTGGGTGCTCCCTCTAGACTCCTTCAGGCAGCTCCGGCACCGAGTCAGTGGCCAAACAGGCCACACTTTGCTGCTTTGGGCCGGTGACAGCCGTCCTCTGCGCCAAGGACGGTGGCTAAAAAAGGAGCTGGGGACCCCGGAGCAGGGCTCGCACCGGTGCCTCCCACGCTCTGCGGATGGGATTTGTCAAGGACAGATCCCAAGTCTGCTCCTTCTCTCCCTGCCCCCCCCCACACTGAAGGGTCTTTATGTGGCCCAAATTTAAATAAAAACACTCAGACCCACCCCCATTCTGAAAACCGTCAAGTCCAAATAAGATCTTTATCCAATTTTTCGTAATCAAACAATGTTAGCCGGCGGCAAAGAGCGGATTTGAACTTGTCTCCCCAGACGGGAGCACGACCGTCAGCTCCATCCAGCTCCTTCCCCTGTCGGAGAGGCCGACTCCACGGGCAGAACCCGGCGGGGAAAGGACTCCCCGCGGGAGATTTACGGTCGGCAGCAGACAAAACACCCGGGCCATTTCCAAACAGCCTCTTTTCTCCTTTTTAAAAATATCGTCACCAAAAAAGGAGAGAAAGACCTGCCTGTTACTCAGAGCAAAATTCCCAGGGCAAAATCGAGGAAAACGGGGGAGCCGGGCAGGCGCGAATACAAATTTCCCTTTAATGATTCATTGAGACTTTAAGGCATTGTAAAAATGAGGCTGCGGGCCCAAAAAGCTGAGGGGTGTGAGTGTGAGAGAGAGAGGCGTGGGTGTATGTGGGAGGCGTGTGGGATTGTGCTGTAAGGCTGTGTGTGACGTGTGACGTGTGTGTGACTGTGTGTGTGTGATGTGTGTGACATGTGTGTAAGACTGTGGTTGTGTGGCTGTGTGACGTGTGTGTGTGTGTGTGTGTGTGTCCTGGAAGACCGCTCTCTGTTAGATTGAGGCAAGACTGAGAGCATTAAAAAGCTCATTTTACAAAGAACACGAGGGGGCTGGAGGGGCCGCAGCTCTCCGGGGAGGGTAGGCTGTGCACGCCGGCTACGGCAAACAGGGCCCGGCATCAAGCCGCTGGCAGAGAGCCTGGGGCCGCCAAGCAGCCCCACGGGCTCAGAGGCCGCCCGGCCCGTGTCGGGCGGCCCGGCCAGCGGGGTCTCCCGGCGTCCTGTGACAGCTGGGAAGGGCCGGAGACAAAATTAAAACCACCAGAGCATTCCCAGAGAATCCCAGGGAAAAGCATCCCGGCCACGTCCCTCTGAGAGGCTCGCTACACACAAAACAGACGTTTTTGAAACACTAAAATACACTTCTCTTTGCACCGAGGCTCACACTGGGCAGAGGAGTGTCTCTGTCTCTCCCTCTCTGTCTCTCTCTCTGATTTTCTCTCTTTGTCTTTTTCCATCTCTGTCTCTCTGTCTCTCTCTGATTCTGTCTCTCCCTCTCTGTCCTTCCCTCTGTCTTTTTGTCTCTCTCCACCTCCTTGTCTCTCTCACACTCATTCCCCTTCTGTTTCTTTGTCTCTCTGTTTCTGTCTCTCTCTCTCTGTGTCTCTGTCTCTCTTTCTGTCTCTGTCTCCCTCTGTCTCTGTCTCTTTGTCTCTGCCTCTCTCTGTCTCTGTCTCTCTTTCTCTCTGTCTCTCTGCCGTTCTCTCTGTCTCGGTCTCTCTCTGTCTGTCTCTTTGTCTCTCTGTCTCTATCTCTGTCTCTCTCTCTCTCTCTCTCTCTGCCTCTGTCTCTGCCTTTCTCATACACTAAAACCTTTGGTCATTATAATTTCAGGAGCTCTTCATCATCCACACCGTTAAAAAACAACACTGAAATGACAATTTCCCCCAATGTCACAGGACACAAAAATGACCTTTCTACCGCGTGGATGATGGGGAGAGACTGAAGGAGGAGTTGGGCGAATGCTGGGGTCAGAGGCCCAGCCCCGGTCCTCAGCTGTGAGCCTGCCACAGAAACAACTCTTCCACCCACCGCAGAGCCGGGCTAGGAAGGGCCGTGGAGACGTGAATGACGGCTCTGTTCTTTCTGAGGAAAATGACAAGGAACAGAAATGGGAATTGGAGGACACGAGAGAAAGGGGGACACGGAAGCAATCAGAGAGGAGGAGTATGGGAAACATTCATAGCGAACCTTTTGTCCAAGCAAAGGACCAGACACTAAGGGGGAGGGGAGTTCCCCATCAACTGGGGCCTGGCTGAACAGACTCTGGTATGGCCAGGAAGCCAAGAGTGCCGCAAGAAATGGTGAGGGGAAGAGCAGTCGAGGAAGATCCACCGTGCAAAGTGGAGGAAGCAGAACCGGAAGGACCTTTAAACAGCACGGATGAACGTGTGAGGTGAGCAAGACTGGGACCTGTGACAGGAACCGCCTTCGAAAGTCCGAGGAGCTCTGACCAAAGCAACGAGCAGCTAGCTACGGCCCAGGGGCTCGGGAGGGAGACTGCCTGAGGAAGAGCCGCCTGTCTCAGTGCACGAGGAAACTTCCATGCTGGGGCCCGGCCTGTGCTAGAATCTGTTTTGTTTGTTTGACTCCGCAAGTTTATTACGAGGGCGTCGGTTTTTCTTTTTTTCTTCAGTGGGGATGGGGAAAGTGGGAAGGAGAGAAAACAGAATTTTGCTAATTAAGAAAAAAGACTTTTAGGTTTTTTAAGGGAGGAGGGAACAGGCAACCAGATACAGCTGCCGGCAGCCCCACGGGTCACCCCAACTAAGCCCCTGCCCCACAGCCCAACTGCGTTTCAAGGCTGAGGAGAAGCTGAGCTAACACCTGCTGGTTCCACTTGTTTGAGTTTTGTTGAGAGGAAAAGAATCACCCGAGAGGATGTTTTACATTTATATCTTCAAATGGAACACAGATTTAAAGTCAGAAAGATCTTAGAACAGTGATGTTCTAGGTGGGAGGGAACCTTAGAGCAGAGAATGTTGAAATTGGGAGGGGCCTGAGAACAAGGAATGTCAGAGCTGGAAGGGAGCTTAGAACAGGGGATGGCAGAGCTGGGAGGGAGCTTAGAACAGGGGATGGCAGAGCTGGAAGGAGCTTAGAAAAGGGGATGGCAGAGCTGGGAGGGAGCTTTGAACAGGGGATGTTGGGGCTGGGAGGGAGCTTAGAACAGGGGATGGCAGAGCTGAGAGGGAGCTTAGAAAAGGGGATGGCAGAATTGGGAGGGAGCTTTGAACAGGGGATGGCAGAGCTGGGAGGGGGCTTTGAACAGGGGATAGCAGAGCTGAGAGGGAGCTTAGAAAAGGGGATGGCAGAATTGGGAGGGAGCTTTGAACAGGGGATGGCAGAGCTGGGAGGGAGCTTTGAACAGGGGATGGCAGAATTGGGAGGAAGCTTTGAATAGGGGATGGCAGAGCTGGGAGGGGCCTGAGAACAGGGACCCGCAAATCATGAAAGGTTAGTGCGAGAAAGGCCTTTTAAGAACACTAGTTCAAGTTTTACAGAGCAGGAAACTGAGGAAGAAGGGTCCTGAACAGCTGGTTTGACATTTCTTCAATCTCATCAGAGACATTTTTACTCTCAAACTAATCTGACTTCCAAGCCTCAGTTTCCCCATCTGTAAACTGTAGAGGCTGGTGGAGAGCAGAGATCAAAGGCCTAACCCTCCCCACTTCACAATGCAGGCTAGAACCCTGATCAGACTCCAGGCCGTGCCTAGTGGGAGCTCATTTTGCTCGCTCCCTGTGAGCTACCTGCTCCACCGGACATCTCTCTATCAAAGCAGAGTGTAAGTTATGGGAAAGAGCGAAACAAACCCAAATCTCCCACAGACCCAGAGGCCGTTTCACCTTAGGAGCGCTCCGGGGCCTTCACCGTAAGACCACGGGATGTCGGGGCAGAAAAGGTCTTGGGGACAATGAATTTTAGAGCCGAACATTCAAGCCACACGGGCCCTCAGAGATTATCATCTGCTCCTGCATCACAAGAGAAAACGTATCTGCGAGAAGTAACGCGCCCAAATACATGCGATCAAAAAACGGTTCAGTAAGTGTCGACCATGTGGCGGGTACTGTGCTAAACCCTGGAGAAACCAAGGAAAGAGGAAAGGAAACAAACATCTATTAAGCTCCTACTATATACCAAGCCCTTTCACAAATATTATCTCACAACAACCCTTCAAGGTAAATGTATTATTCTCATTTTACAGCTGAGGAAACCGAGACAGACGCAGGTTAAGTGACTTCCTCCAAGAAGTGGAGGTTGAGTGGGTGCCCATCAGCTGGGGAATGGCGGGGGCCATGGAATAACAATGAAATGGAATTTGATGGTTCTATAAGAAATGATGAGCAGGATGATTTCAGAAAAGCCTGGGGAGACTTCCATGAACGGATGCTGAGGAAGTGAGCAAAACCAGGAGAACATCGTACACGGTAACAACAAGACTAGACGATCAGTTCTGATGGACGTGGACGTGGCTCTTTCCAACAATGACATGATCCAGTCAGTTCCAATGGACTTGTAATGGGCAGAGCCACCCGTATCCGGAGAGGGGGCGTTGGGGACTGAAGGTGGATCACAACAGTATTTTCACCTTTTTTTTTGCTTTCCTTTTTCTTGTGATTTTTCCCTTTTGATTCGTCTTTATAATGTGACAAATGTGGAAATCTGTTTAAAGTGATTGTACGTGTAAGTTCTATGTGAATACCTGTATCAGATTGCTTACTATCTTAGAGAGGAGGGAGGTAAGAGAGGAGAAAGAGAAACATTTGGAACACAAGGTCTTACAAAAATGAATGTTGAAAATTATCTTTACTACTGAGGAAACATAAAATACTACTGAAATCAAAAACAACAAGGAAGTGACTTGTCCAAGGTCACAGAGCTAGGACGTGTCTAAAGTTTTATGTGAACACAGATCATCCTCATACCACTGCATCAAGGGCCAAGGAAAAAAGGAAGGAAGGAAGAAGAAAAAAGAAAAAGGAAGGAAGGAAGGAAGGAAGGAAGGAAGGAAGGAAGGAAGGAAGGAAGGAAGGAAGGAAGGAAGGAAGAAGGAAGGAAGGAAGGAAGGAAGGAAGGAAGGAAGGGAGGAGGGGAGGGAAAAAGGGAGGGAAGGAAGAAAGGAAAGAAGGAAAGGAGGGAGGGAGGGAAGAAGGGAGGGAAGGAAGAAAGGAAAGAAGGAAGGGAGGAAAGAAGAAAGGGAGGGAGGGAGGAGGAAGGAAGGAGGGAGGAGGAAGGAGGGAGGAGGGAAAAAGGGAGGGAGGGAGGGAGGAAGGAAGAAGGAAGGAAGGGAGGGAGGGAGGGAAGAAGGGAGGGAGGAAGGAGGAGGGAGGAAGGAAGGAGGGAGGGAGGGAAAGAGGGAAGGAGGGAGGAAGGAAGAAGGAAGGAAGGGAGGGAGGGAGGGAGGAAGGAGAGGAGGGAAGGAGGAGGGGAGGGAGGGAAAAAGGGAGGGAGGGAAAGAGGGAAGGGAGGGAGGAAGGAAGGAAGGAAGGAAGGGAGGGAGGGAGGGAGGGAGGGAGGAAGGAAAATCCCTGTCCTCAAGGAGGTTACATTCTAGTTGGAAAGATAACATATAAATAATGAGACATGGAAGCTTGGGCAGAAGTAGCCCTAGGCCGGGCTCTGCTCCGAGTCTCTCCCAACTGCCCCATGGGGCCTCTAGAAGAGAACCAAGAAATCATTTACTGTAAACACTAAATGGTTATTAGTGTTAACAGTGATACTATCACTGCAGCTTTCCTGGCTCTTGCTGCCCCAAATTGGAAACCCCATCTGACCACAATGTTTACAGACCCGCACTCCAGTCCATCTGCGAGGCCCTTGATCCCAGCCCCCTATCGGTCCAGATCTGAGGCGGGCCGATCATCTGTAATCTAATCCGGCCCAAGGAATAATGTGTTCAGGACTCGTCCTGAGGTTCTGCGGCTGCCAACATTGGGCCCAAGGCTCTCCCCACTTTCTAATTCTAAAAAGACCCTCCCATTCAGACCCCAGTGATCTTATACCAAGAAATGGCAGCGTTAGCAGAGCCCTTGGGGCAGATGTCAAAGCTGGGAGGGCCTCAGAACACGGGATTTTGTTCAAACTGGGAGGGGTCTTGGGGAAGGGAACGGCAGAGCCGGAGGAGCCCCTTGCTTCAGGTGAGGAAGGCAGGCCACAAGCACCGCGGGGGATGCAGACAAAGGCAACAACCCTGACTTCCCTTCTGGAGCCTCCAGTCACCCAGATGAGGCGCAGGGAACCTGGAGGCGATATCGGAGGCGGCTGGGAGGCTCTCGCTGCCCAGGAGACCTGGGTCCTCACTCTTAGTCCGGGGCCTTCACTCTACCCTCCTGGTCCCAATCTCCCACCCGGGGGAGGACACCGCCTGCCAGGCCTCCGGGCATCAGAGGAGGGTGAAGGGACCAGTGTTCTTAGAGTGCCCATCTCCTGGATGGGGCCTTATACCAGGAAATCACAGGGAAGTCTGCAGACTGCTCAGTGCTAAGGGACCTAAGGCCCCATCCAGGAGATGGGCCCGCTCAGAGGGAAGTCATTTCTTCCAAGGTCACACGGAGGGTCAGTGGCAGAGGCCTCCAGCCCCGGCCCGACCAGCGCTCTGGTCCCTAACAACTTCTCCCTCCTGGAAAACCCTGTTTCAGAGATTTCAGTCTGGGGCACAAACCCAGGGGCTTTCCACCACAGCCTAGAACTAAAGTAAAGTCTGGGAACACAGCGGTGACTGAGACCAGGAAAGGCCTCGGCCTACAAACCGTCCCACAGAGTCACTTTGACACTTCCTCCAGAGAAGTGGATTGATTTGGACACGGACCGCCTGGGTCTGCCTTCTCCTGCTGGCCACTGCTGTTCTGGCCACATCATTGTCTATAGGTCTCAGTTTCCTCTAAAATCAAATAATGCGTCAGGCTACCTGATCCCTAAGACTCCTTCCAGCTCTGACATCTAGTGTTCCGAGGTTCCATTCCTCTCTGAGCCTCTAAGTTCTAAGGTGCCTCCCAACTCTTATAGTCTATGTTCTAAGGCAGGGAACCCTAACAAGAGTCCCTGTAACAGGTTAATTTTTTTTAATCCAATAACTCTATCTCAGTATAAGTGAGTTCCTTTAAAATCCTATGTATTTTATTTTATGTATTTATAAACATAGTTCTGAGGAAAAAAAAGTCCCTCAGGTTCATCAAAATGCCACAGAAGTCTAAATGATTAAGAATTACTGTTCTAAGCCCCCTCCCAGCTCTGACATTCCCTATTCTAAGCCCCCTCCCAACCCTGACATCCCCTGTTCTAAGCCCCCTCCCAGCCCTGACATCCCCTGTTCTAAGCCCCCTCCCAGTTCTGACATTCCCTGTTCTAAGCCCCCTCCCAGCCCTGACATCCCCTGTTCCCTGACAATCTCTGCTCAGGCTTCTAAGATTCCTCCAAGTTCAAATCCTATAATCCCACAAATAGACCATCTGGTCAACTCTCGTTGCAGGAAAAGATTTATTTCTCCAGGAGGTGACTGGGGGGCCCAAGGACCCCTCTCAGCTAAGACCCCTCGGTCCTTGCTGCATGAGATGGGCAGTGACAAGCCGCTTGTAATAATTTATTCTCCAGCAACAGGGACCCAAAGTCAAGCACGTCAGTCCAGCAGCAAACCTCGATCTCCCGTCATCTCATCAGAAGGAAAGCTCACGGATGACAGTGATAATGGCCGCAGAGGCAAGAGGGTGTGTGTGTGTGTGTGTGTGTGTGTGTGTGTGTGTGTGTGTGTGGTGTGTGTGTGTGTGTGCTTGAATACCATCACTACCTCTTGCTCAGTATTTCACTCAAACTCTCCAGAGTTGGGGCCTGCCATCTGCCCCTGAGGAAAGGGGCAGGAAGCCCCTGGGTTGCTGAGCCCCTGAGCACTCTGGGTGGGGCGGGCCTGAGGGGGCTGTGCAGCCCGGCCCAGCCACCCCCTGCACACAAGCTGTCTCGCTCTTCCTGAGGAATTACCTGGAAATGGGATGTGTCATCCCTCTAAACAGACAGTTCCCAAAAGCTGGTTGCTAGGACGACTGCGAGCTGTCTAAACACAGGCCTGTAGTTTCCCCCCAAAATCCCCTGCTCAAAGACCAACTAGGAGTCTCTGGTTAATTTATCTCCAAGCGTGAAACTTTATAAATTTCTGCTCAATAATAATTAACTCTGATGAGAAGAACATGTCCACGCCCCCCTCCCCCTGGCCTCTAATTAAGCTCAGGATGGGCACAGGGAGTTCCTAACATCCCCATGGGAGGAGGGGGGAGAGTTATCCCCCATGGGACACCAGCCCAGGGAACCCAGAAGCGCTCCAGCACAGCTCAGCCTTTGGGAAGCCTGGGAGGGACTGGCTGGGATACCGGGGGATATGGCTAGGGAGCTAGGGAAGAGAAGTGGGGGGAGGGGGGCCACTTCCCCAAACACCCCCCAGTCTGTATACACACAACAAAAAGCCAAACTGCACCCCGGCAAAGTCCAAACCCCTCCCCCCAGCCCCTCGGCACCCGCAGAGTCAAATGGGACCCTTCCTGACAACAGCCACTGCTCCAACAGCTCCCCCCACCCCCATACAGGTCCTCACCCACTTTTTCTGGTGAAATACCAGTGGCCTGGGCTGGCGACTGAAAGTGATGGGGGGCCCCAAAAGTTGCCCACGAATATAAGTCCTGACTTTGGAAAGAGTGGGGGTCCATCCAGAACCCCCGGAACTTCTAGGTAAGATTTCTGACCCCCCCAATTTATCTTGGGCAGATCGGGAGACCCCCGAGGGCCAGCGCCAGCCTCCTCCCCCCACCCCGAAATCGCGGATGGGGCGGGGGCGGCTCGGGCCAGGGGAGTCCCCGGCAGCGCGCTGAGGAACTTTGGGGGAAGCGGTCCGCGGCGGGAGCGCCGGCAGCGCGGCCGGCCGAGGGGCTCGGGCGCGAGCTGGTGCGGCTCCGAGGGGACCGGGCGGCCGGAGGCAGCTCCGGGGCCGGCCCCGCGATCTCGGGCTCCCACTCACCTCTGGTCCCGGGCGCCGGCTGCTTCTGCGGGAAGAAGTCCTTGGGGCTCTTGGGCCGGGCCGGGGGCTGCAGCCCGGGGCCCTTGGGGAGCAGCGGCTCCAGCAGCGGCAGCCCCACGTCGCGCGGGCCCCGGGCCGGCGGCGGCGGCGGCTGCTCGGGCCCGTCGCCCCCCGCCCCGCCGGCGCTCAGCGTGATCTTGAAGGCCATCGGAGTGTTGAGGAAGGCGGCGGCTCGCCCGTGGCTGGGGGCGGGGGCCAGCTCCTTGGGCGCCCCCGCGGGACTGCTGCCGCCGCCGGGCCCGCCGCCCGGCCCTCCGGCCCCGGGCCGCTTGGCCACGAGCACCTCGTAGAAAGGAGCGCCCGGCTTCTGCGGCTCGGCCACCTCGCAATGCATGGTCCGCGCGTGGGGGGGAGGCACGCACACAGGGTCACGCCGGGGCTCCTCCTGCGGGACGGAGAAGAGCCCGCGGGGCGTCACACGAGAGTCCGGGGGAACCCACCTGCTCACATCCCCTTCCCCTGGGCGCCCGCTCCGCGGACGCACTAAACAGGGGAAGGGGCTGCAGAGAGGAGAGCGCTTAGAAATCGTCCAGTCCCATTTTCTACGTGGGGAAGTTGGGGGACGCTACGTGTCAGAGGTCATGGGTCAGGTCCTGGACTTAAATCCGAGCCCCCTCCCACCGAGTCCCGCTGGCGAGAAGAGAAATAAACAATCGCCAAGGGGGAGGGGCGCCCCCAACGCTGCCCGAAGCCAAGGTCAGGGGGAGAATCCCGAGCCCCACGACTAGACTGGGCGACTCGGGGGCCCCGGTTCCCGATCGCTCGGGAGAATCTCCCTAGCCCATCTCGGAGCCTCAGTTTCCCCCGCTGTAAAAGGAGGCCGCGGGGGCCCCAAGAGCCGCCGCGTCCACCCGCTACATTGTTTCACGTTGTAACTTCCTCCGTCCCAACGTTGCGGTTTCTAGGCGCCCAACCCGCGGCAGGGGCCCCAAGCCCCGGGGCCCCTTCTGTCAGTCAGTCCGCCCCCCTGCGGCAGCGACACGGCCCGGGGGACCCCCAGCCCTGGCGCCCGGCCCCCAGCTCCTCACCTCGCAGGCTGTCCGGGGCCCCGGCCAGGTGCTCCCCCCCGGGTCGACTTTCGGGGCGCATAGGGGGACTACTGGGCTCGGCTCGGCTGGGCCTGGCTCCCCCGCGCCCTGCCCTTCCCTGGCTCTCCCGGCCCACCTCGCCCTCCCGGCTGGGCGCAGCCAAAGTGCTGCCGCGGCCCCCAGCGAGCTCAGCGCCCGAGCCCCGAGCCAGAGCTGCGGGACAGGGGGCGGGGCGGGGGCGGGGCTCTCCGGCCCGGCAGGGGGCCCTCGGGCCAATCCCCGCGCGGGGAGGAGCCTGCCTGCCTCCGGCCCGGAGTCAGGGGGAGTGGGGGGCGGGGGGAGGGGTGTGTCCGCCACCCGGACCTGCGGCTGTGAGGAGCTTGCTGGGGGCCGAGCCTGGGGAGCGGGGAACAAGCGACCCGTGGGGGGCACACGAGTAGCACCACCATTTGAACCCAGAGCTTTCCCCTTCGCGCCGTTCCCACCCCTGGAATCCTGGCCAAAGCCCCCGGCCACACGGCTCCCAGTCCTCCCAGCTCCGAGCAAAGATGCCGGAGACCCCCGGGGGGGAGGGGCTACCAAGGCCGGGAAGTCGCGAGGGGCTGAGGGCTGGAGGCCGGGCCAGCCGCGGAGAGCCACCCCCTCCCCCCCCAGTTCCCCTCCCCCCAGCACCTTCCTGCCCACGCCCCCGCCCCGCCCCGGGCCACAGTGTTCTGAGCACCGACTTCGCACCCAGGACTCAGCCTGGCTCTCCCGGCCCGGGCCCACAAATCACAAGAGTCCTTGGCCTGGGGGAAGGGCCTGGCTGGACAAATCCTTATTTAGCACTTACTGTATGCCTGATACTATCCCGGCTGCGGGGGTCCCAGAGCAAAACAAGGGTAAAGAGCTCCTGCCTGCCAGGAAGTTGTGGGAAGGGGGAAGTCCTTAATACAACCGGAAAATGGATGTATCAATGAGGCAGGAGCCCGGAAGCCCAGAGTTCAAATTCCGCCCAGATACTCTCTTGCTGTGACCCTGCACCGCCATCAATTAAACTTCCTTCGGGGAAGGTGCAAGGCAGGTGGGGGGGAGGGGGAGCACCTTCTGCTCTGGGGGCTCCTCCTGCCACTGATGCCCCCCCCAAGCAGAGGCCCATCTCCCCTGGGACTGAGGAGTCACCCTTCTACTGCATTTTCATTTTGGAGTGTTCCAGGGTGACAGTTTACTCCGGCTCAGGCCCTCCACTGATGCGGATTTGGCCCAGAACTCTCCTAAAGCGAAGCCCTCAATCCCTCCTCTCTCCCACCCTCCCCAAGGCCTTCACCTTTCCTCTCAAGCCCCCAACGGTCCCTGTGACTTCACTTCCCCAGGCTGCCGTCAGAACATCCTTGGATTGGGGCCCACCACGGGGCTTAGGGCAGGGAATTCAAAAGCCCCAAGGATGTCTGCTCCAGCCCTTTCATATGCCAGAGAGGGAAACCGAGGCCCCGGCAATTGCTGCCCCGCGGAGATCCGGGCAACACGGAACCCAGCTGGGACTCTAAGCTGTGTGTCCCGCCTTGGAACAAGACTTCAGAGGATAAAATGTAGGGGATGAGGGAAGGTAACAACGTGTTTCGGAGCCCGTTAACTGACTGATTAAATGACTTCTGGGGAAGAAATGTTTCTAGAGGAAACCACAAGCAACAATCCATGGCTGCCTCATCCCAGCATCCCTCCCCGGCCCTGCGAGAACACACTCGGAATCTGGAGAGGGAGCCTCCTTATGCTCCAGACCCAACTGCAAGAGCCAGCCAGCAGTTTACAAGTAAAGGTTCAGAGGTCAAGGGACTGTCCCCAAATCACCAGGCTAGTGGTGACTCAAAGTCAAAGTCAATGGGACCCACGGCCATTCTGCCGCCGATTCCCAAGGGGGAGCTTGATTTGGTGCTGACGGCCACGGCCCCCCAAGAGGCCCCGCTCTTAAAGGTTTATTTGAAAATTTAAAAATCAATTTTATATGTGGGCAAACCCCCCCAATTATAGAGCACGCTCAGGTTTTACACAAGCCAGATTTGGGGGCCCGGGTCCCGAGCAATCGGTCCATCCCATGCCAGGTGTTCCTTCAGAGACTGCCTGGGAGCCCTCGGCCACTTGTGGTCATGGTTTATTTGGGGTGTGCAAAAACAGAATCAGGGTTAATATAAAATTCCCACCAGGCTGCCTGCTGAAGACTGCGGGAAGAGGGGATGGATAAAAGGAACTGGGAGGGGGCACATGGCCTACTGGAACCTGCCCGTAAACTTAACTGCACTTTTATAAAAACGCAAGGGGGAAAATGAGCATGTTTCCCTGTGAGTGTGTGTGTGTGTGTGTGTGTGTGTGCAAGTATGTATGAGTGGATGTGCAATAGTGCGTGAGAGTGAGTGTGTTGTGAGTGTGTGTGTGAGAGTGTATGTGCGATAGTGAGTGTGTGTGTCAGTATGTGTGAGTGAGTGCGTGTGTCTGATTGTGTATGAGTGTGTGAGTGTGTGTGTCTGTGTGAGTGTGAGTGTCAGTGAGTGTGTGTGTGTTATGAGTGTGTGAGTGTGTCTGTGTGAGTGTGTCAGTGAGTATGTGTGTATTGTGTGTGTGTGTGTGCAAGTATGTATGAGTGGATGTGCAATAGTGTGTGAGAGTGAGTGTGTTGTGAGTGTGTGTGAGAGTGTATGTGCAATAGTGAGTGTGTGTGTGTCAGTATGTGTGAGTGAGTGCGTGTGTCTGTGTATGAGTGTGTGAGTGTGTGTCTGTGTGAGTGTGTGTGTGTCAGTGAGTGTGTGTGTTATGAGTGTGTGAGTGTGTGTGTGTGTGAGTGTGAGTGTGTGTCAGTGAGTATGTGTGTATTGTGTGTGTGTGTGTATGTGATTGTGTGTAAGCTATTCTCAAGACTTAACGGAACCCGGTGCCCCGGGCATCCAGTCTGAGCCCTGCCTGAAGTACAGATGCCCCATTATCCAACTGAGGCCAGCCTCCCCTTCACCCAATGCCAGGAGGCCCTGGGGAGCATCAGAAACTGCACAAGTCGGGCCCGGGAAGCGTTAGTCCAGATCAAGGCTCTCCCATGTGACCTTGGACAGGCCCTGGGTCTCTTACCCCTTCAGTGACCAAGAAGAGGCCGGACAAGCGTGTTCCCACTTTGCAGAATCCGTAGTTCGTCCCGCCTGCCACTTACCTGAGGGCAGCGCTCCTCAGTCTCCTCCTCGGGGAAAGCCTCTGGTTGGTCCAGGTGGAGACTAAGGTCCCTTCTCACTTGAATCCTACAAGAGAGTTACTTGGGGTTCAAAGGGAGCCAGACTTCTGGGATCCCACGCGGCGTGGGTGACATTAACCGGGCGATCAGGAGGCCTTCGGCGAGCTCCCTCTGTGCCGGGCAAGGGGGATAAAACCACAGGTAATCAATCCTCCAAGTAGCTGTTAAGGACCCACTGACGTGGCGGGCGCTGTCCCACTGACCGCCCGCCCTCAGGAACACACAGACAAGCTTCATTGGCAAAGTACTGGGTGCAGAGAGAGAGCACCGAGCCTGGAATCCCCCAGACTCGTCTTCCTGAGTGCAAACCCGGCCTCAGACATTTCCTAGCTGGTGACCCTGGGCAAGTCACTTCTGCTTCCTCGTCTGCAAAATGAGCTGGAGAAGCAAATGGTAACGCACTCCAGGGTCTGTGCCAAAAACAAACAAACAAAAAACAAAACAAACCAAAAACTCCAAATGGAGTCAAGATGACTGAACAACCTCAAATAAAAGAAAACCTGGGTATAGATTCATGTCGCTGAAGGACTCCTCAGCAAACGTGTATAAATCACCTACTATGCAGCAGGCTCCGTGTGTAGAGAAATAAAACACACGCATAAACATGCAGACAGACAGACAGACAGATAGATCAATGGATGGATGGATGGATGGATGAGTGGGTAGATGAATGGATGTAGGAAGGGAAAGATGGATGGATGGATAGATGAATGGGTGGGTAGATGAATGGATCAAGGGAAAGATAGACAGATAGATAGATGGGTAGATAGATACAGGCAGGTAGGTAGATAGATGGGTAGGTAGATAAATAAGATGGTTCCTGCTCTCAAGGAGCTCACAGTCTGCTAGATTCTCGCTACAAATTCCCTCGCAATCTCTCACCAGAAACATTCACCGCTACATTTAAGCAGAGCCCGGAGACTGGGGAATTCGAGCACAGTCATCTCCATTTCACAGATGAGGAAACTGAGGTTCAAGGAGGTTTAGAAGAATCTTGTCTCTCCGATAGAATTCCTTCCTGCTCTGTGGTCCTGTCGGAACTGAGTGACCACCCCCGGCTGCCAAACCCGTACATCCTAGGAATAGAACCTCTCCGAAGGAACAAACCGCTTCTCCTCTGGGTCGCCGAAGCCCTGGGGGGCAGCACATAGTAGGCATTTAAATCCTTGCCATTGCTTGGTTGGTCCTTGTAGCATTCCCTCCCCTCCCCTTCCTGCAAGCTAAGCTGTCGACAACAAGGTCAGTGAGCAGGGTCCTCGTGCCCATCCTCAGCCTGGTGCTGGCTCCCAGCCAATCCTGCGCTCTTACTAAAGGACCAATCTAAGAGAAATTGGGCAGCATCCCCCCACCGCTGCATCCCACCCACCGGGATTGAGCTTGCTCAGAGAGAGCTTCCAAATGGAGTAAGCTAGAAGGGGTGCGTGAGGAGGAGGGGGTCTCCCGGGGATGGAATAAAGGGGACTCCATCTTCAAGGGGGATGGGAGCTTGAAGCCCCTACCAGCGCCCTCTGGTCCGCAACGCTACGGCTCTAGCTTACTCTGGCTCCCCTGCCAAGCTTTTTAAAAGGCTTGAGACGCAACCTCCCGACGAGGATCATGATGGGGAGGAGGGAAGGCCACAATTCAGAAGGCCGGAAAAATGGGCAACTTGGGTTTTTTTAAGGCTCAAGAACTGTCCGTCCTCTGGAGGCAGCCCCCAAACGCTAAGCCTTTCTTCCTGTTTTTCCATGAGTGAGAACAGGAGGGTCAAACTGACCAATTGTTATCTGGTATTAAGCACAGCTGCCCTCTCATAACTCACTAGGTTTTTATGGGAAATCCTTCGTGATTAATTTTAAAACGAGAATCAGGGAGAATCTTTCCCCCACAATTCCAATGGCCCACAACGTCCACTTCTCTCCAGAACCTCGCTGGGGGCCGAAATGGGTCGTCCGTCCTTCCCGAAGGCCCAGCCCTCAGAGAGCTCCTGACAGAAACTGGGCCTTTGGCTTGGGAGGCTACTAACGTCTGTCCTCATCCTGGTGGAGAGTCTGAGAGACGGAGCCGGGCTCTAGCTTTGGGGACACCCCCCCCAAAAGGAACAAAAGCAGTTTCCCCCCAAAAAGATCACAGAATTGGGCCCTGGAGACTAATGGGTTCCACTTCCGAGACCACCCCCGACCAGTGGCTTTGAACAAGACAGTTCCCCTCCTTTGGGGATAAACAAGGGGGGCCTGGAGGATTTCTAAGGTCTATTCTGACCTGGTGGTAAGCTGCCACCGCCACTGGGGGGCGGGGTCCTTTGTGCCCCTTGCCTCAGTTTACCTCACCTTCCAGGCCAGCGGCTGCCCCGGGACCATCTCCAGTTTATCCCGGCTCCCTAGCCTGGGCGCCCCGTTGCACTCGGGACTGCAGGCTCCTCGAATCTAAGGGACGGTGTTGCCTTGGTCTGTGTCCCCCAGGCTGAGGGGGACCAAGCTCAGAGTGGGCGCGCAATGCTCTGAGCTCCCTCCCCGCTCCGACCTTTTCCTTCTGAGACCTCCCTACGGCCCAGATGCTCACAAACATTATCTCGTTCAGCGCTGGGAGCGGCCTTAGGGGGTCAGCCTCGTTCTTCCCATTTTCCAGTCCAAGAACCCGAGGCTGGCCCAGGGAGTGTCTGAGGCAGGACTTGAACTCGGAGCCTCTGGCCTCAGGGGCCCCGGCTGGCGGCTGCGTTGACCAGTTCTTCGCTTGGTTCTGCCACAGCCTAGAACACAGAGCGCCGTGTCTCCTCCCCCCCCCCCCCCAGCTCTCCAGTTTGAGACTCTCCGAGGGCCTCCGAGCTGAGCTTCCCTTCAACAACTTTGAGAGGGTGACCCCTGCTGGCCGCCGCGAGCGCAGCACGCCCCGATCACAGAGCCGGGGCCCCTAAGTCCGCAGTGGGGCGGCCTCGGGGCTGGGGCTTCCGCCCGTCATGGGGGGCAGCGACACTGAAAGCCCCCTTCCCACTTGCTCATCCGCCCAGAAAATCGCTCCCAACCCCGGCTCCCGTTTCTAAAACGTCATAATCCCCACAAAGGCCACAAGGGAAAAGTGGGGGCCTGGCAGGAGTCCAGCTTCCAGGGAAGCCCCGTTTTCCAGGGTGAGGGCGCCCGGGAGCAGCTCGGAGAGGAGGCTCCCACAGGGCTCCCCGGGGAGTGCCAGCTGGGGGCCTGGCAGGCCCGGGGCCGGGCCCAGAACGTGCCCACCCGGCCTCCACAGGCTTTTATCTGTGCGGCGACAGGCGGCTAACAAAGCGACGGCCTTTCTCTAAGGCCCTGTTAGGGCGCCCGGCACAGCCCCTCCTGTGGGACACCCCGCTTAATGGGCAAAGCCTGGGGAGCGGGTGCCCTGGGGAAACCGAGTCAGGCAGAGGGAGTCTTGCCCGGGACCACAAAGTGCCCCTGATTCCCGTCACAGGACCGGGGGTCCCCGGCCAGTCCGCCGTGGAGCCGGCCCCCTCGGGACCCATAGTCAGATAGAGGCTGAAGCGGACGGCCTCGGAGGTCCCCCCTGCCCCTCCCCAGGCTGCGGCCATCCCGTCGCCCTCCGACCCTATCTGGGCCTGGGGCCGATGTGAAATCCTACTGAAGACGGCAACGTCCCCTCGCCCATCGTGGCGTCCCCGACTGAACGCTGCCCCCAGCTCCGCTTCAGGCGCCCATGGCCCCTTCTGGCAGGGGCTCCGGGGGACAGGCTCTTTCCCAGGAGTCAGGGCAGCAGCCCCAGAAGGTGCCCTCTGCCACCTGCACTTAGTGAGTGCCGGCTCTGGGCCAGTCCTCCCCTCACGGGCCGCCTGCGCCCGGGTGCCCGGGGAGGGGCCCCTGCAGACAGAGCGCAAGCACTAGCCGCCATTCCTTTCCCCATATTCTCCTGGCTGAAGTGCAGAGGGGCTCCTGGCCCACAGCTGTCACCACGTCCCGTTTTGGGGCACCAGTGATGCTCAAGGGCACAGAAAGCTACAATCTGCACCAGTGGAAAGTCTTCTCCCCTAAGGGAAATCTCGGTGGATCCTCATACAGCTGAAGTTCATGACACACAAACCCAGTAAGATGGGCTGTGGTGGACTGGCCCAAAGCCTGGGGGTCCATATGCCCCCCCCATCCCAAGCTCCCTCAGTCAGGGCCCATTTCTCTGTCCTCAGTGCCTGGTACACAGTAGGTGCTTAACCAATGCTTGTCAACTGTCTTGGAGACTGTTTAATATCAATATTTAATAATAATAATAAACAGCAAATGCTTATTGCCACCAGTTGTGACTCCAGACCCTCGCGCAACTTCTGCAAATTCTACAGATTTAGTTGGCTAAGCTGCATCCATGGCTGGAGTTCTATACTGGGAGTCAGTCCGTCTATAAGCACTTATTAAACACCTGCTGTTTGCTTGGCACTGTGCTAAGCCCGGGGGGGGGGGGGGGAGGAGAGGGAGGGGAGGGTTGAGGCAGAAGACCACCCCAGCTCTGGAGATATTCCGGTCCCACAGAGCTGTCAGCTTATGGGATCCCTGGTCTAGGCCCGGCCCCCCCAGCAGACGCACAGAGTACAAGTGCGCATAGGACCATGGGAAACATGGCATCTAGGGCCCCCCCGGGACAGTTCACCCGCTGACAGTGGCAGTCACTAGGCAGGGCAAGTCTGTGGGCCTGCAGAATTGTGGGGCCACCGTGTGTCCCGGAGGTGTGCTTTCTCCTCCGAGGGGCAGCCGGACAGAGCCGATCTTCCAGACCGGTCACCAGGTCTCAAGGCCCACAAGCCCCTGAGCCTCCCCCTGCTCTGAGCTAACTGCCCCCCCCACCCGTCACACAGGCCCCAATGTGGAGGGTCAGTCCAAAGGGGGGGTGGCTCATCAATCTCATCTGAACGAAGGCAACAGCAAATCGGCATGTCGCCCGTCCTGGGGGAAAACGATCTATTTACAAATACTCTTTGGCAAGAAAATGGGCTGGAGAGCGAGGGGGCAGGGAGGGGAGGCGAGGAGGCAGCTTTCAGCACCTCAAACTCGGCCCCGAAGAAGAATGTTCAAGAAGATGGAGGGAGACGTGGAGAATGCAGGCAGCTTAACATTACAATGGGGCCCAGATCATTGCCCAGCCAAACTGGGTAAAATCCCAAGAACCTGGGCCCTTCCAAAGTGGGTCTGGCCCTGACCGGAACCAGGAGTTAACAGGGTCTCCTCACCTTAAGCAAGAAAACCAAGAAGGGCTGAAAGGGAGAGATGTCCCCGGGTCAGGTCCTGAGAGACAAAGCTCTCCTCTTGACAGGAGTACGCCCCCTTTCCACAGGAGAGGGAGCCATCGAGGGGGGCGGGCTTGCTCCACGTCTCCCTGCCGGACACATCCCACTGGAGGCAGATCCGGGTTTCTCTCCACTTCTGAGATAATCACAATTCCCACAGCAGCAGGACTAAACCCGGGATCCTTCTTCCCTTGGTGTCCTGGGGATTTTACAAGATTCCAGGAAGGTGCAGCATTCTGCGCCACTGGGAACCCCTGCCCATTCTGCCCGTCTCGCCAACTAACAAAGGAACAGACAACCAAGATCCAGCCTTTTCGTGCCACACACTTTAATTACCATTTAAAATTTCCAAGTTGTTTTCCAACCTCGAGCTGCTCGGCATACAAAAGGTTATTAAAAAAAAAAAAAAGTTCAAGAGCGAAAAATACAGCAAGATGCACAAAAATCACAACTAAGAGGCCACCTCTGTGGAGTCACAAACGGATGCCCAGCCTGGCCACGGGAGGGGCTAACAGGCGGGGCTGCCCATCCTGTTGGGTGTTCTGGGGCATTTGGGGCTGTTGTCAGGGTCAAGCCAGCCCCACGGGGGCTCCAGGCAGATGAGCAGACGCCTGGAGGTGCAGCAGGGAGCGCCTCGCAGATGTGAGGGGCCCCCATTAAAGACCACCACCGCCCACGCCCCCTTGTCCATTGCCAGCACCTCCTTTCCACTTGACCGAGGGACCATGGGAGGGTGGGGAGCCTTTAGCACAAGGCCTAGTGGCAAGAGGCACCCCGGGATGAGCTGTTTCCCCCAGACCGCCTGGTCAATGGCAAGATCGTATTCTCGGTCAGCAGCTTGAACCCGATTCCAAAGCTTAAATGGCCCCATATTCGGGCCCAGGGCAGCAAGAGGTTAAGTAGCACCGGCCCTGCTTAACGGGATCACCCGGAATGCTGCTCACCGGGAAGGGAACCTAAGCCGCTCGATGCTCCTCGCTCCCTGGACCACGAGACACGGCCTGACCATTGTCTTTTGGTGAGCCGGGGCGTTTGTTTGGGTCCAGGCAAAGAGGTGATGATATTCAAAACTCAACTTTCACATTAACAACAAAAAACGATCCATCCCACGTTAGGAATTCAACAGAAAGCGGGGAGAGCGCCCGACGGCCGAAACTTGGGGCCTTGCTCACAAAGGGAAACTTGAAAGGCCAGCAGGATTCACTTAACCTCCTGGTTTGGTATGTGCTGGCTGAAGAGGGCCTTGGGGCAGAAGCGGCCCATCTTAAAGTGATCGACAGCCGGCAATTGGACATGCTGTGCAGGATGCTGCGCTCCAAGCTGGGGGCGGGGGCCCGGCCGACAGAAGGGGTGCGCAAATTCATCCACAACACCCACCCCCGAGATCCCCAGCCTCCATCCCTGGAAGCCGGGAAGGGCCCCCACCCCCGTGGACAAGAGGCACATGGTTTCTCGGTCACTATATTTTAATTAAACAGCCAACACGGCAAAGGCCGTTCCCTCTCCGAGGTCCCCGAGCTTTGCAAAGCAACCTGACAGAACGAAATCTGGCTTCCAAAAACATCCCAAGAAAAAAGTCGTCCATGTTTTCCCTTTTGCAAAACTTTCCTCTTGTTTTTAAAAACCCTACCGCTGTATCAAGTTCCATTTTGGAAAAAGCAAGCACATTCATTCAGAGTCCAAAAAACAAATACTCATACGCTGCTTATTTACCAGCAAATCACTAAGTTCGATTCACAGATTTTGGTCGATTGTTTTTCATAAAAATGAATGTTTATGTTTAATCTTGTAACTTAAGAAGTGAAATTTTCCACATTCCTGAATGTCAAGTCGGCATCTGTAAGCGGAGAAGGCTCTTTTGGATAATCACGCAAATTTAATCTCTCCCCATAAACAAAAACACAACCTGACAGATTAACAAAACATGCCCTTCCCCATAGGCTCTGTCTTTCTCCAGCAGCCTGCCACCTCCTCATTGCAGTGGTGCTTCTTTGTAAAAAAAAAAAAACAAAAAACAAAAAACAAAAAAACAAAACACCCAGGTACCTTTGGGCACCGACCGTCCACTTCCTCAAAAGGAAGAGCTCAAACTTTCCAAGTTCTATGAACAAGAGACAAATCCGCTGTCAAGGGATGCTCACGGAGAGGAATAAAGACTTTATTATCCCCCTCTCTAGCCAAAAAAAAAAAAAAAATCATCAGTACAAAAAAGCAGTTTTCTGTTATTCGGCTGAGAATTTCTTTCCATGATTTCTCCCATTAAAGTATAGTTTTCAAAGCAACCACCACGACAAAGGAAGCGTCTAATTAGTCCGTTTTCTTCTGATCCAAGAATGCTGAACATTTACTGTCCCATCTGCAGCAGTATCAGCAGGGTAATGAACACAGTTTCTATTACTTAACTACTCTTTGAACTCCAAGAACTGCTGAAGTCTTTTCTGATGCTCAGCAGATGCCTGCACCGCGCTGAATGAAACACAAATTCAAAGCATAAGCTTATTTTACGTGAAGTATATTAAATGAACCACAGAACACGAAGGCAGTATCGCCCCGAACAATTCAGCAGGCACCGAGCTCTCCGCCAGGTCCGAGGCTCTGCTCGGAAATGGAGGAGCAGGGGGAGAAGCCGGGGAGCCCCGGCCAACCCGCCCCGAGAGCGCTCGCCGGACGGGGCCGTCCACCGCGGAACCTGCTTCGGACTCGGGGCTCCGGGCCTGGCAGTGAATTTTCTGGATTTTATTATTTGATTTGAACCAGACCCCTACATTATCTTGGAGCTGTGGGTTTTCTGGATTGCCTTTCATGTAAGATCCCTTAAACCAAACTGCTTCGTTACAACACAATGGCCCACAGGAAGAGTTTTCAAAGGTAACAGCTTAGGGATTCAAGTTCCCTTCGCTTTGAACCCAAGGATGGCTATAACTTGAGGGTTTCTTCATTCTCCCCAAATCTATCACTGTCCTGACACTTAAGGCAAATTTACCTGGAGACCGTGAGGTGACCTTTTTGGCTTCTGAGGAAAACAATACCCAGCAGGCAAGGTTTTGGTTCGAAACGCACCGGCAGTCCAGGCTGGCAGAAGAGACCTGGCTTTGGACCCAGCTCTACCACTCCCTGCCACGGGACGCTGGGCCCGCTCCTGCCCCGGATCTCATCTTCCCCTTCTGTGAAGTGGGCCAGGAAAAGGTCCCTTGGGGCTGCCCTCAATAAGCTGAAATATCACCCGTGGGGCTGTCAAGGGGAAACTTTGCCGATGTTGCAGCGCCTCCTCCGAGCCCAGGCCGAGAACGCCTCCACGGCCCCTTCCAGCTCTCTCTCTGGCCTGACCTCCTGAAGCCTCTCTTTTAAGAGCTAAGCTGCCTTCTTTACTCAAAACTGACCCAAGGATAGAGCGCTGCCCCATTATCTTCCATAAGAAAGAGAACTGAGGCTTTTCTGAACAATTCAGGGTCATGGTAATGAACAAGGAGCAGAAACAAGCACCTGGAGGAGGAGCTCGGCTCTGGGTTCTAATTCTGCTGCACTGTACTCCCCGCAAGTCACTTCCCTCCTATGAGGTTTGAGCTGCCGGCTGCTACTCTCCTTGCAATCGAGGAAGAGGGGAGGTAGCCAGGTGACCCCCAGCCATCAGAAGTTGCCCAAGATGACCTTGGCCGGTCCCACACTCCCTAGGTTGACCTTTGGAGAAGCCGTCTCTGTCTGTGGTTCTTCAGGGTCTCCCCCCAACCTCCCCTGGACTTACAACTTTGAAGTGTGTGAACTAGGACACGTGGACCCAAGGGAGTCACAACCAGGCTAAATAAGAGTGAGTGGTCCTGAGGGAGCCCCTCTGGGCTGGCCCAGGGAGGCCTGGCTGCGACAGCTCTGGACTCGCTGTCCGGGGGCCTGTTCTGACAACCTGGCTTCTTTCAGGGATGTGGGCAGGCAGCCTTTCCCAGTCACTCTTTTAAGCATGCTGGGACAATCTTCTGCCACTCTTCCCGGATGCTGGAGACCCTCCCCTGTTCCAACTAGTCACGGCTCTTGTCTCTCAGCTAGTTCCAGTCCTAGGGGGCCAGGGCCCGGGTGCTACTTCTCTGTGTTCCCCTTCATTATCGGGACATTCCTGACATGATAGCGTCTCAAACCATGGGAGCCAGAAGGGGACCAAGGACTCTCAGCACCCCCTAAGTCAAACTCTACTCTTCCTAGTAAGGAGGAATGGTCTCCATACTGGGGAGGAGGGGGGTAAGAGCTTAAGGACTCAGGAAGGAGGGACTTTCAGCTGAGGAAGACACAGATATTGGGGGAGGACAGACAAAAGGGAAGAAGGAAAGAGCAAAGTGTTTTTTTAATTATAAGGATTTTAACCAACTCAGTAAGTAGAGAAGAGGTCTGTTTTCAGCCCTATCAATTTACTCTTGTTTATTCAAGAATGAAGGAGTAGCCCCACTGAAGCTCAGAATGGGGCAAGTTACCCACAAGGTTAAATGGGATCTTTGTTAAGCATCTCGTATGGTACCTGACACATAGTAGGTGTCTAATAAGCATCTGCTCCCTTTTCCAAGGTCACACAGGAAGAAACAAATTAGAACTACGGGCTACTGGTTCCCAGGCTAATAAGCATAAATAAACTATGTTCACTGAGAAGGGACAGGACAGTTATACTCTCAACTCAAAAACAAACAAAACAAAAAAAGAAACACCTTCTAGTATTTTGGTTGGCAATGTAGCGAATCTATACAATACTCTGGGTATACTTTCTTTTTTGCCAGGTTGACTCGACTTATCCACGGACAGTGAATGTCTCCAGGATTTCTATCTTCTTTTTCCTATCAATAGTTTGATATTTGCTTGGATAATTATCATCTATGTTTAAAATACTTCCCAAATACTTAATTATTTCTATTGAAAAAGTTTCTCGTCGTGTTTTCTTGTATAATTGGTAGCACGGGAGTCTGAAAGAAATCTATGGACTTCTCTGTACTGACAACTTGATGAACTCAACGTCTCCATTTTCTGTTGAGATCACTGTATTTTTTAGACATCTTATGTAGACATCTATAGGGAATCTATTCCCTTCTTTTTCTATTCTCTTTCTCTGGTATTATTAGATTCGGGAATATAATGGTTAAAGGACCAGCCTCAAAAGCAGAAAACCAGTCCCACTGTTGAGCAATCCTGGCCACTCCTAGGCGAGCCACTTAACTGCCCAGAGGCAGTTAAGGCAAAGGTGCTGAGAAGGAGCCAACCTGCACTAGATGAGGGCCTTTCCTCACCAGAAGGTTCCCTACACAAAGGAAGGCCCAGATCCAGTCCGTCTCCCCAGATTATCACCGACTGCAACACTTCTAATACCATCTCCACACTGCAATGGAAAGAAGGCAAAACCTAAAGGCCTCAGGCCTGCTGAGTTTGAATCCTGCTTCTGCCACTTCCTTGAAAACAGTTTGTGAGAAAGGCACGGAGTCTGTTTTCCCCATATGTAAACCGGGATCTCTCTCAAGCAAAACTGTGTGAGCAAAGTGGTCTGCAAAGCTGAAAAGGAGCCCTAGAAAGATCACCGTCCCCCACCGAGAAGGGGAAAGTGACTGACTGTGGTGGGTGGACTTCTGCTCTTACCCAGAAGAGAATGGCTATAGAAAGGATGTTATTTTTCTCATGTGGGTAAAGACCCTCCATGCCTTTCTTCCATGACTTCTGGCAAAAGTACTGCTATTAACAAAGACATGGATCCGTGAAGCCCCCTGCAGGCTGGGCCCAGGCAGGGCTTTCACAGACTTTGCTCTGAGAAGGAGCCTGTCTGGACAGGAGAGGTCTGAGCCCCAAAAAGTCCTGAAGGGGGCCGAGGGGCAGAGAATGGGCGACCGGCCTGGACCGCCCCGGAGGCCAGGCCTAGCAGAGACCAGAGTGGTGAGCCTCAGCTCCACACCCCTGGAAAACCCCACCCTTTATGACAGTCTCCTTGTTCTGATAGATGCTTTGTGTTTCTAATTGTGATGACTGCTTTCCTTCTCCTTTTTCAGATTAAGTTTCTTATGCTTTGTCAGCTCTTGCTTTTATCTATTAATTCACCATTTTCTTATTTTTAAATATCTGCTTTGGAGAAGAAAGCAAGAGATCACAGCAAAGCAACAGGCCCGAGTCCGGCCTACTCTCCCACAACGGGGACCTTCAGCCCACCCTGCCTCTCTGGGCACCTACCTGCATGGATAAGAAGGGAGGGGGACCCTGACTGCGAAGGTGCAGATTTCCTCGGCAGAACGGCAGCCCCCAGCAAGGAGGGCCTGGGGAGTTCTAGATCTCTGGCTGTTCCCAAAGACACCTGCCTGATCTGGGGGCTGACTAGGGACAGGTATTAAGCACCTTTCCAAAAGGCCGGTTCTCCTCAAATTTAGTGTTTAGTCTGTTGGGGGCTCCTTCCTGTGTGGCCCATGGTTCTCAGTCAGGCGCCCATTCCTGGGGCCACTTCCTTTCTAATGTGGGCTTCTCACCTCCCACGGCCCCCCTTAAATGAGCCGACCCGCTTGTTGGTGCTGGGTCTAAATTATGAGAGAAAAGGCTCCTGGACAGGGCCTATCCTTCGTACGGTAAGGACTTTAGCTCAATCCAACCCGGATTGAACTTCAGACTGGGGGCCTTCCTCTGGGTTCCAAGTGGGGTTATCTTGACTTTGAAAAATCCCCAAGGAGCCCTGACTACCTGAACCCCCATAATTCTCAAATGGGCTCAAGGACTCCAGGAGTCCCAGATCTTGGGCGGCGGCTGAAAGGTTCCCACCCAGACAAACTTACTTGAGGTGCTCCCCAAAAGTGGTCGTTATCCTGTATATGGCAGTTTTCAGGGACGCCCGGAGCGCAAACCTCAGGGTCTTATAGGAAGTGTCCACGAGGCTGCCTGAGATCCTGGGCGGTCTGCTGGACACATGAGGCAGCTTGAAGTGTTTGTCGACCGCCTAAGGGACAAGAAGAAGGCGGCCAGCTCAGAGGCGGCTAACACGGCCCGGTCCATGGGACCCAACGCCAACGGGCACTCAGAGTCAGCGGCGGGATGGCAGGATGCCTTTGGCTGCAGAAGAGCAGTCCGTTCCTCTGGGCTGTCACCTCAGTCCTCAGAGGTGTGAGAGCTGTGCTGCCGGCCCGGGCTCTGGAGCGGCTTCCCCTTCCACCCAAAGGCTCCAGCCTCGGCTCGTCACCCAAGCAGCCCCGAGCTGGTCACAGTCATGCACCGTTTAAAGCACCTGCGAGCGTTAGGGTGCGAGGCAGGGTCTGACACACAGCCCCAAGGCAGCAGCAGGCCGGCAGATGCACAGATGGCGCTGGGACAGCACTGAGCCAGGCCGGAGGATTTTCCTAAGCTTCCTGCAAAGTCCCTCATTAGAACATTTGGCAACGGCAAACTTGTGACACTGCAAGGACTGGGACTCAGTCTTCTCATCTGTAACTGGGGGCAAGGATCCCCAGAGCCCTTCTCTCACAGATGCCCATGTGGGTACGGCGCTGACTGCCAGCCTCCCTCAGCCGGGACATCAAGCTCAGAAGCAGATCCCCTCTGAGAGGGACCAAGCCCAGACAGCTTCTTCCCTCGGCCGGGGAGGAGGGCAGCACACCTGGCTAAGGAGAACTGAGCCTGGATTTCGCCCTGCTCCTTCCTTCCAAAACAGTGCTGGGTCTGCCTGTGCCCGGCTCCGCCGCCGACCTCCCGCGCCCAGCTTCCTTTCTGAACTTGTCACCTTTCCCCCTCGGCCATCACCCCCTCCTAGCTTCCCTCTCGTGTACAGCTCACACCCCAGGAGTCACCCTTGATTCTCCCTTCTCTGACCCCCAGCAGCCCATCTATTGCCAAGGCCTGTTGATGTCACCTTGTTGTTATCTCTCTAATAGCCCCCCTTCTGTCCTCTGATGTTGACCCTACCCTGGCACAGGCCTTCACCCCTGGACCCTGCAGTGGCCACTCCCCTTTCCATTCTACCCCTCGTCCCTCCACAAAGTCAGTGTCTCCCAATGGCCTTCACTGTCCTTCCCGAACTGGCCCCTCCTCCCTGACCTGTGCTCTCTGACCCAAACACCAGCCTCTGGGCTGTTTGACTCTTGGACTCGTGGCTCTGGCCCCTCTCTCTGGCTCTCCCTGACCCCTGGTCTGGAACACTCTCCCTCCTCCACTCCCACCCCTCCCAGGAAGCCTTCCCCACCCCTTCATTGTCCCTCAATCCCACCCGTAGTGTGTCTGTACCCATCGGTTTGCAGGCTCCAGGAGGACAGGACCCCCAGCACTCAGCAGAGTGCCTGGCCCAGAGCAGGGGCTTAAGGGGTGCTCGCTGACTGGCCCCCGAGGGGCAGTGGCGGGACAGAGAGGCTGTGCCGGCCAGAGGCTAAGCTGGCGCTGCTCGGGTGGGCTCAGGGCTCCAATAAAACACCCAGGCAGTCCCTCTCTGTGACCCATGGAGCCAAACTGTTCTGGAGACCCCAGAGCTAAGGCCCGGCCGGGGGCCAAGCCCAGGCTTGCCGTGACCACAATCCTTTGTGCTCGGGATGCTCTCCCGACTGTGGAGGAGGTCTGGGGTTGTCCGGTTCCTTAGAGAAGGGCGGCCACGCTCTCCATTCCTCGGCCAAGCCCACGGCCAGGGGCTCAACAAAGTGACCCATTCCCCAGTTAGAGACGCACAAAGAATGGACAGAGACAGAGGACAGAGACAGTCTGGACAAAAGGGGCCCGGGCCCCGGACCTCCCCTGCGCAGTGACAAGTCCTCACAGGAATTGAGGGCAGGAGGGCAAGGAGCCCCAGCTCCTCCAGAGCTGCCCTTTCTAAGCTGGGTGAGGTTGAGGAGGTCCTGCCCTTCTCGGAGGCCCCCCGGGGCTCAGCCTGCGTGCCTTACCTCTTGCAGCGTCAGCAGCGTGCTCAGAATGGTGGGGAGCGTGGTCTGGACAACTCCAAATCTGTCTTCGGTGAAGGACGCTGCCACCAGGTGGGACAGACCTCAAAGGAGGGACAGACAAGCCACAGGCTCTGATGAAGGCGGACAGTGATGGCACTGCCTCCCTCGGGGCCCCGGGGGACAGGGCCAGAGCTCTCGGCTGCGATCTCGGAGCCCTCCCTTCCCGCCGACCACAGAAGGCAGGGACGGGGACCCCAGGACAGCTGGACAGACATTCAATGTCTCCCTCCTGACCCGGAGGGAAGACGCCCTCCCCCAGCACAGAAAGAAGTGTAAAAGACAAAGCAAAAACGGTTTTTACCCATGCTCAGGGGGAACAAAAGAGAAGCCCTTACCTTCCAGGGCCCAGATGTGCATCTGAGCATCTGAAAAAACCGCCTGGATGGAGGCCTCCGGATGCTAGAGACAAAGAGAAGCAAGTTCACCTCGAGGCCGTCGCAGACGCCGCGTCGCGCAGCAGCCCCGGCCGGGCTCTCAGGGGCACCCAGGCCCAGCGGCAGCCGGGTGATGTGTCGGCCCCGCAGGAGGAGCAGAAGCCACACCGCCACTGGGCCTGTGCCCAAAGAGCTCAGGGAAAGAGGGAAAGGACCCATGTGTGTAAAACTACAGCAGCTATTTTTTTTTAATGAATTTTTTTCTAATAAAAACCCATTTTCCCTCCCCTCAATCCCTCCCCAAAGACAAAAAGGAAACCTTTTAACCGAATAAGGTGATTTCTCTCCAGTGCGCAGCACGGTTCACCGAGTCTGCTCTCTGGAACCGTTGCCCAGACACCTCTACGATGTGGTCATTTTAACAGCAGTGCTCCCAGTTCTGCTCCCCTTCCTCCGCTGGGGAACCCCTGAGACCTCTGTCCCAGAGGGCACGCACTGGGACAAACCTAGCACTGGAGCCCACGTTTCCTGAGCAGCCACATTAAAACCTAATGGGAGCCGCCTCCCACCTTCCGGCTTCCCCTAGCCCCGGGCAGCAGCTCTGCTCCTTGGAGGATTAATGAACGAAGCGGCCGGAGCCCGGACACCAGGGACGCCCCCCGGCGTCTGCACGGTAACGACTCCCCCTCTGAGTTCTGGGGCCCGCGACGCTCTTTCTGACCCAAGCATCCTGGACTTTCCTGCATGGCCAAGGGACACCCCAGGAGGCCGGACAGCCAGCCTTGGCCCTGCCCTCTGAGCGCGCTACAGGGAGATGCTGGGGCCAGGAGAGCCTGGGCACCCGGGCAGCCCTTCTCCGAAACGGTTTTAAATTGCAACAGCCACCAAAACAGTAAGGAAAACGCTGCCGGCCCGCCCAGGCTAGACAGAGCCACGACCGAGCTTGGACGGATGGGCCCCTGCCCCACAGGTGGCCCCGGAGCAGCCTCTCGGCCAGGCCGCCGTCCCGCCTCCCCCCTCCTCCGATCCCACCCCGGCACCGGGTCCTCACCTTGCTGAAAAAGTACACAATCAGCACCCGTTTGGCCAGGAAGCTCTTCACCTGCACAAAGAAACACGCTGAGGCTGGGCCGTAGGGCGGCGCCTTTGATCAGGACTCTTCATGACCCCCACCCCCCCCGGCCATGACCAAGGCCGCCCCCCAAGGAGCTCACCGTGCCAGCGCCCCTGTGCCCACTCCCCTCGGGTACCAGTCCCGGGCACACCGGCCCCTGACAATCAGCCACCACCCGGAGCCCAAATGCCCCTCAGAGAGAGCGCCTCCATCTCGCAGAGCAGCGGCAGGCCTCGTCCAGGGCCACAGGGACCTCGTGGTAGAGGCAGCATTGGCACCTGGTTCACGCGGAGCTGGCGCTCCTCCTGCTGCGCCCTGGGCCCGCTTCAACCAACCCGGACCCAACGCTCAAGCCACTCAGGCCCTTGTGTGACTCTGGGAACCAGGAAGGGCTCCCACGCACCTGCTCTTGCTTGCTCTGCAGCCACTGGCACAGCTTCCGGGGCGGGCCCCCGCCTTTATGTCGGGCCTCACGACGAACTGGGGGGGGCGAGACATGGGGGCTCCGGGGCCCATTGCTCTGCGGGTCTGAGGAGAGAAAGGGGGGACGGGGGCAGTTGGTTTACGTTTGCTTCACGGTAACAAAAGCATAATCACTGGGGTTCCCTCTATCCCAGCACCGGCTGTCCCCGAGCTCTAGGCCAGGCCAGCCGGCTCCGGCAGGGGTCCCCGGTAGAGTGGAAGCTCCTGGGGGTTGGGGCCCCTCCTCACCTGTGAGGGAAGTCCATAGTCGGGGGCCTCTCTTGGTCAGCTGGGGGCTCTGGACGCCCTCGTGCCGAGGAGACTTGATGTCCACCATCCCCACCGCCCGATTGCCCAGGCCGTCCCCGTAAGGAGAGCAGACCGGGTTCAGGGTGTCGGGAGAAGCAAACTTGGGGGAGAAGAGGGAGGCTTTCACCAGGGACGGCATCAGAGACTTTGACATCAGACTGGCCTTGGGAGTCTGAAAGGCGGTTTCTTCTGCTAAAAAAGCCCCAAGGGGTCAGCGAGCTTTTCTCTGCTCTGAGGAGCACCCCCAGAAACACAGGGAGATTTCCTGGCCCGGGCAGAGGGAGGGGAACACGGCACGATGAGGCTCCGGGGTGGGACTGTGCCAGGCTGCCCAACGGGGCCTAGCTCACCACCGGGCCTGGCACCCGGCAAGCTGGGACCAGGGACACGCCGTTCGAGCTCTCCTAGCCTCGGTTTCTCTGTCTGGGGAATGTGGGGAGAGCTCTCTAGGACGGGGAGCTAGGAGCCACTTTTACCCTCAGACTCGGAGACAGGAAGGGGGACAGTGAGATAGCCAAGGGAGGATGGAGAGGGACTCGTGGGGACTGGGGGCATGTCAAGGAGGGAGGCAGGCAGCAGTGGAGAGGGGAGTAAAGCAAGGTGGTCCATGCCGATTGGGGGACACAGCAAGACAGCCCATGGCAGGATTTGGGGGGACAGCAAGGCAGCCTATCATAGTGAGACTGGGGAGACAGTGAGGCAGCCAATCCTGGGGAGCATGGGGGGCAGCAAAGGAGTCTGTGGCAGGATTATGGGGGGACAGGGAGGCAGCCCGTGGGGGGCCCTGAGTTACCTTCCATCACAATGGGCTTCTTGGGCTCCACAGGGCTGGACGGGGGCTTCACTCGCCCATTGGTGGCGGCAGCTTCCTGGTACGTCACCAGCTTCTGAGTTAAGTCGTTTAGCAGAGCCAAACACTCGCGAGATATGGCCACCCAGTTGTGGGGGTGCCCGCCTGGGGATCAGAGAACAGCCTGAAAAACGCGGCCAAACGTCTAACGGACTTGTGATGGAGAGAGCCATCCGCATCCACACAGAGAACTAGGGAGACGGAAGGGGGATCACAGCATAGTATGTTCCCCTTTTTCTTGTTTTTTTTTTTTCTCCCATTTTTCCCCTTTTTTGATCTATGTGGAAATCCGTTTAGAAGAATCGCACATGTTTAATGTGTACTGGGTTGTTTTCTGTCTTGGGGAGGAGGGGGAGGGAGAAAAATTTGGAACACAAGGTTTTCCAACTATCTTTGCACATTTTTGGAAAAATAAAATACTAGTGAATTAAAAAAAAACCCAACTTCAAAACAAAACCAAAAACGTAGCCAACATGGCCATCGTGACATGACAGCACACCGAGTTAAAAGAATCCGAGATCTCAACCAGCTGCCGTGGGAAGTCTGTGGGCGGCCCAAACAAGGGGGGGAGGGGGAGAAGGCCCATGCCCCTTCCTCTTCATTCCTTCTGTAGGGAGCAAGTCATGGGGGAAAAGAATTTTGAAGCAAGTGTCTCTTTTTCTCAAACATAGAGGGAACTGAGTCAAATTTACAAAGAATAAGACCCATTCCCCAACTGATAAATAATCAAAAGATAAGGTCTATGCCTAAAGGACTATAAAATCACACATATCCTTTGACTGAACGATACCACTATGAGGCACACATCCCAAAAGAGATGTTTTTCAAAAGGAAAAGGACCTCTGGACAAAAAGATCTCCAGCAGCTCTTTTCTCAGAGCAGAGAATTAGAAATTGAGGGGAAGTTCCCATCAAGTGAGGACCGGTCGAACAAACTGTGGTATACGATCATGGCGGAACACTATTTTTCTACAAGAAACGATGAGCAGGACGCTCTAAGAAAAACCTCCGAGAACCCAAGCCAAAGGAAAGGTTCTTGTCCAAAGTGGTACCGGGATGGCCAGCTGTGAACGACTTGGCTGTTCTCAGCAGTACAACCGATCCACGACTACTCTGGGATGCAAAATCCCGTCCACAAAGAAACAATTGATTGTGTTCGAATAGACTGAAGCTTACTTTTTTTGGCGAGGGAGAGAGACGGATGGAGAAATCTGTTTTCTTTTGCAACGTGACATTTACAGAATGTTTACACACTTCACAAATGCCTTCTCGGTGTGGGGGCAGGGTGGGGGGGGAAGGAAAGGAGAGAATCTGGAACTCAGTTTAAAAAACAAAAATAAAAATTTTGTTTTCCGTGCAACTGGAGAAATTATTAATTTACAAAAATATAAAAGAGAAGAAAAAAGAACACAAGTTCCCTGAGGGCAAGAGATGACTTTCTTTTTGCCTCCATGTGTCCCTAGCCCTTAGCTTGGTGTCTGGTGCACAGTAAATGCTTGCCGGCTTCCTTCCTTAAAGCCGTCCCAACTTCCCTTGGGTGCCCACAGTTTCCCTCATTGGAAGGTCTAGGAGCTTGGCTGGCTTGCTTTTTCCCTGCTAAGGGGACTTCCACCCCCACCCCTGTGCTAAGAAGGCAAGACTTCGACAAGCCAGGGCTGGAAGGGTCTGTGGGGGACACCTGATTCCCAGTGCAGAGCCCCACATTCACACGAGGCTCCAAGTTTTTTCTGGACAGGAAAGAGAGTGTCGGAGAAAAAGCACATAAACGTTAAATTCTAGTCTTCGATTCGGCCCTGCCCTTCATCAGCTGCGTGAGCTTGGCTGAGTCATTTTTGGGAACCTCAGTTTCCTTACCTGTCAAATGAGATTTCTCAAAGGTCCCTTTCAGCTTTAAAATTTTACAACGCCTTTGTCTTTTTCCCCACAACTGACTAGTTATGTCCTTGAGGAGAGGCAAAACGAAGAACAAAGGAGAAAATACAACATTCTCATTTAAAATCCTTTTCCTGATGGGTTCAGTGCTGCTAATTCACCCAAAGCCATCAGGTCGGGGACCGTGGCCTTCCCTCGGACAATGGCTTCTCTTGGGAATCTGTCATGGATTGTCCTTTTTAGTACTATTTTTCATGTTTGTTTTCTCTTCCGAACCCGTCCCTCTTCAGAGCCTGCCCTTTATGTACTAAAGACTTAAAAGAAGGGGAAAAACCTGTTGAGTCCAAGTAGCCCCACACTGCTCAAGGCCAGCAGCCAGGGCCAAGCTCTCACCCCCACAACTCCACCCCAAGCCCCCCGACCCTGCCCGAATCAGAGGCAGGAGTCTGAGATACCTGGCTGGCTGAGGCTGAACACTTCTTGTCGCCTGGAAGGAGAGTACTGAGACAGCAGCATGAGATCCTGCAGGGCCAGATACTGGGGGGACAGACAGATGCATGCTGGTCAGGGCTGGACAGTCCCCAAATGCACTAAATGGCGCCCTGATAATGGAGGGTGGTGCCTGGGAAAGTGGCAACGCAGAGAGCCCCTTTCTCTTGCTCACAGAAGAATCAAGAAGGCCCTTAAAAACTAAGAGCCAGGATCCTTTATTCACGAACAATGGCCAATTAAGTAAGCCTGGTCTCTAATGACACCCCCCCTCCCCGGCCAGAGGTGGTCCCGCTAGGGGCCCCAGCGCGCTCCTGCCACCAGCCCGGAGGGCTCCCGGACAATCACAAGGCCTGACCGGCCCACGCTGGCTTCCAGCTCTCAGCCTCTTGAGATCCTGCATGCGCCCAGGCCATTCTCGCATTCCCGAAGACCCAGCTGTATTCTTTAGTGCTTCCCAGCAGGGAACAAATATGGCAAACACTGATATATGTAAAATCTGGGCTGAGAAACCCCAGTAATTACGCCCACAAAACAGACTGGAGTCGTGGAAGCTGCAAAGTCGCTCCTCTGCCCCCTGCTCACTCAGAACGTGGCTGCCCCTCCCCAGGCGTGCTCCTCGGCCGCCAACGCTGCCCGGCCACCCACGTGGGCCCCTGGGGGCCATCACCGGCTCTTGGGAGCCGGGGGTCGGTTTGGAGGCAGCCCCCTCTCATGTCTCTGGGAGCCCATTACGGCCACAGCAGGAGAGGCGGCTCGTGCACTGGCCCATCACTAACGGGCCTGGACAAACGGGGGCCGACCTATAGGGCCTGTGTGCGGAGCCCTGCTCAGAAGACCCTGCTTGTCCTGGACCGTCCCCTGTCCAGAAGGCCCAGAGACCAAAGGCCCCTCCTTCTACCCATTTCCCAGTGATTGATCGGGGCTGAGAAGGCACCACCAGCCTGCGTCTGCTCTCGGGAGGACTGTGGGAGCTGAGTGGGGAGCACGACCCAGCACTCACTTCTTTTGTTGCTGTTTGCATTTTGTTTTCTTTCTCATTTTTCTTCCTTTTGATCTGATCTTTCTCGTGAAGCAGGAGAATTGTATAAATACACATGCCTATATCGGATCTACGTGTATTTTACCACGTTTAACATACATTGGATTGTTTGGGGAGGGGGTGGGGGAGAAATCTGAACTCAAGGTTTTGCAAGGGTCGATGGTGAAAAGTTATCCTTGCATGTTTTGAAAATAAAAAACTTCAATAATAAAATAAAATAAAAAGTCAAAAAAAAAGGAAAGAAAAACCCCCTCTCTCTAAAGCGGCTCTATTACTCTTCTCATCTTGTCCTTAAAAATCACCTCCATGTAACTCAGGGAACAGAGGTCTCTTAGGGCTCTGCCGAAGGTGACAAGCCAGGAGGGAGCACAAGTGCCTGGGAGCCCCTGCCCCGAGGCTCTGCCATCTGCCCGCAGGGGAGAAGGGAGCTTGAGCAGTACAGAACGGCCCAGGCCATGAGAAACGGGGGGGAGGGAGGAGCAAGAGCACGCCAGAGCCCGGGTTCTAGCCCTGCTGCGGCCCCTAGCACCCAGGAGGCTCCCCTGGCTGCCCTCATCGCCCTGGGCCCCATAGACAGGAGTCCCCAGAGGCTTCATGGAGGGGCTACAGCGGCTCATCGGGGTGCACGGAGGGCGGGCTAGCCTTAATCAAAGACGAAGCTGGAGAAATCTCAACCTCCCCAGCAGAAACGATCAGCCGAGGGAAGGGTGAGCCCAGCTCCTCCCTGCAAAAGCTAAGGCAGCCCCAGCGCAATCGGACAGCAGGAGAGGCCCCAGGAGGGGGCGAGGGGCAGCGGGTACCTTTATGATGAGGGGAGTGTTGCCGTTTAGGACTCTGGGTAAGCATTCCTCCACATCTCCTGTAAACATGGGCTGAACGGGGAAGGCGTGAGCCTGAAATCAGAGAGACGGGTTAGGAGAACGAGAGCCTCGTGCCCACGGAGCTCACCCTCTGGCCTACAACAGTCGGGAAAAAAGGGTCTCGGCCCCGACTCCTCTGAGGGAGAGCGTGAGGTCAGAGCCACCGGCTCGGCGGCTCTCCCAAGGCAACTCCCCAAAACTACCCTGCCCCCTGTCTGCAAGGACGGCCACGGGCACGTTTAGTGAGAAAGCACCTAGAGCCCTCCGCTCCGGCCGACATCCAACCCCCCCCCTTCTCCGCAACGTAGCGAGCCCCAGCCAACCTCTGGGAGCGAGCCCCCCAAACCACCCATTTCCTTACACCTGACCGCTCTCCATTATGTGCATAAATATCATTAGGGAGCCAAGCCCTGGGTCCTGGGGGGCCGGGGGAGGACAGAGGCAGCAAAGACAGAGTCTGAGGGGGGAGCAGCCTCACAAGCACTCGGTGCATCCCGAAAGACATCAAGGCTACTCTGGGACCCCTAGGGCCGGGGTCAGCTCTGCCTTCAGTCCCCAACCCTACCGGCGGGCGGCCCCTCAACACTGACCTCCGTGGCGTAGATCCTGAAAAGCACCCAAGTGGTGTACCAGGTCACCAGGAGAAAGACCCCGCAGAGCCAGACGTGGTAGAGCAAGGAGAGGTCCAAGAGTCCGCTCAGGCTGTCCAGGGGAGGCTGCTTCCTGCCAAAGACGAGGCTCCCTGAGCATCCATTGCTGGTGGCAGGGATCCCGATGGTCAGTGCTCGGGGCCACGCCCCCTGGGCTCTGGCAAGTCCGGCCAGAGTGGGCCGCTGCTGGGGCCGACCCCGCGGGCACCGGCTCTTCCTGATCGAGCCTCTGAGGGTCTGATACTCCTCGTGTTTCCTGGGAAGAGCACGCCAGGCCAGGAGACCCTGACGTCCTATCTGATCTCCCAGGCTAGTTCCCGCTCTCCGGGAGCTTCTTCCTCGTGCTCACGGGCATCTTCCCACTTTTTTAAACCATTCTGGCCAGTTTGAGCGAGTCAATGAAGAGGAAATCACAACCACTGAGTAGCGCGCAGGAGCGCTGCTGTTGAAGCTGTGCTGACCATGGCTTCTAAGAGGGCCCAAAGGGGACACCCCCCCCCAGCTGCACTCCCCCAAAATAGCCAAAGCTCCGTCAGAGAGGGAAGACCCGCCACCAAGCTTGCTCTCTCACTGAATGCCCTGAAGACGGCAACTAATAAGCAAGTTTTACGAGAGTTGTAAAAACTCCTCCATGAGAGGGGTGTCTAAATAAGTCAATGAGGTTTCTGCACCGGCGGGTCGCTGGATGCCCTTCCACTACGTTCTGAGCGCCCACACCGAGCCCCGCCGCGTCAGGCGTGCTAAGCTGTGCCAGCTGCCACCTACCAGGCTCCCCCCAGGCCGCTATCTTGACTCGCCCCTTTCATCCACCCAGGTCTGGGCTATTGCCAGCAATGAGATCAAAGCAGAGAGGGAAGGCAGGAACCCACTCTCTGGGTGCTTAGGGACCTCACAGATGCCGTGGGAGATGGTGCTGTTATGGACAAGGGCACCAAGGCAGAAACAACCACATGCCTTGTGCGGGGTCCTCGTATGGCAAGAATCAGAGGTCAGAAAACGAGGAGGCTGCAAAGAGGAGCCGGGGTCCCCGTTGGCCCAGGGCCATTAGCCAGGAATGGGCAAAACTCACCAATCGCTCCCTACCCTCTGCTAAGTAAGCAGGCTCCTCACCTCGCTGCCCCAGCCCCACTGGGCCCAGCTGCAGCCCACCCGGCCTGGCCTCCGTCAAGCTCCCTGTGGGCACACGACCTCTGGGAGGTTCCCCCACCTCCACACCTCTTCCAGAGCATCCTCCCAACCCCCAAGGCCGCCGTGCCAGGGCCTCCTGGGCCAGGCAGCTAACCGAGCCCGGCAGGCTTCTCGTGTCCAACACTCCTCTCCCACGGTCCTGCCATCACCTGGAGGCCGACAATTCTGTGTTACGCAGCCGTGCCCACGGCCCGGGAAAGAGGGAAGGAGGGAGGAGGAGGGGAGGGAGAGCAGTCACTCACTCATCTTTCTGGAGGTCCATCGCGGTGCTGACCCACGCTTTGGGGATATGGCCTGGGGGGAAACACAGCAAACCAACTGTCAACGCGGGCAAAGCCCGAGCCCCTGGTACGCAACACAAGGCTGCCCGTGTCTGAAGGACGCCAGGCCCTACAGCACACAGAAGCCCTGGGGAGCCTCCTGGTGCCCGCAGGGGGCAAGAGGGCCCTGACGAGGGCTCTCCTCTCGCAGGCTCCTGGCTCGAGACAGAACAGTCTAACTGCAAGATGGCACCTGCTGAGACACTTCCTCCGGGGAGAGGCTCTCTCTGCAGCGCCCCCACATCACCCACCGCTCACTAGGGGTAAGGGCGCCAGGAGCAGGGGCAGCTCAGGGCCCAGGCAGCTGAGGGGGGAGGGGGGGAGAGTAACCGCCCATCAGGAGGGACCTGAGACAACAGCAAAGGGCCCCCACAGGGGGAGGAGCCCCAAGCATACAGAAGGAGCTTAAAACATGCTGTGGAGTGACTGGCTTGTGTCCTGGCTCCCTAACTCCCAAGATGGAAATAGGTGAGAGCTGGGCCCATAAATCTGCCGGGCACACACAGCAAATCAGACAGCACCCAGGACACGCAAAGGTTCCTGTGGGTCACCAACAGAACAATACTCAGGGGCTCCTGTCTCCCCAATATCCCGACTCAGCTGCCCAGCTCTCCCTGCTCACCAAGCTAACATCAGGGAGGGCACAAAGGAGCCCAAGGCCTCTGCCCCCACCCACTGGCATAAGGCGGCTTCTGGGAGCAACGGGCGGGAGAAGCTGGGGGTCAGAGCCCCCAGGAGCAGCGGGCAGGAGAGGCCGGGGGTCAGAGCCCCCAGGAGCAGCGGGCAGGAGAGGCTGGGGGTCAGAGCCCCCAGGAGCAGCGGGCGGGAGAGGCCGGGGGTCGGAGCCCATCTCAGCCCCCACTCACTGGGTGGCACTAGCAGAGACACTCAGCTAGGAAGATGGGCACCACATCAGTCCCTTAAGGGGAGGGAGCCAGCCTGGGTAACAGCCCAGTGGCGCCCACAGCTACAGGCCACCCCAGAAAGTGCCCACCCTGTCTCCCTTTGCCCCAGCTGCAGGATGCTGAGCAAGAGTCTCAAGGTCACCCCAGGTGGAGCTGGGAGAGCTGTCCACAGTCCCTTCCAGCTCTGACCTCCAGAGTGCATCTGAAGCTCCTGGTGCCAGAAGCTGGCCCAGAATCAGGATGGCCCAGAACCAGGACTGCCCAGCCACTGGAGGGCCTAAGCCCCAAGGACGTGCCTCCCCAGATGCCCCTGGAGCCATGTAGAGGGGCTCTGGTCATCCCAGGCCAGGCCCGGGGCAGTTGCCCGCCATAACAGGGGCAGCAGCTTGACCTCCAGGCCCCCCAGGGCCAGGACGACAGAGGGAGCAAGTGAGGGGTCCCCAGAGCCTCACCCAGAAAGTAGTAGAGGAAGCAGAAGTTCCTGAGCAGGTAGAGGGATTCCACGGCGCTGTGCCTGAGGAGCAGGGGCAGAGCTCTCCGGAAGCGCAGGAACTTGTATTGCTGGAGGAGCAAGACCAGAGGCGCAGAGCGCCCGCCTCAGCCCGGGGGGCAGCCTGGGAGCCCCCTCTTGTCCCACAAAGGACGAGACGAACGCACAGTGGGGGCCCCGTATGATGCCCCAGAATGGGAGCTTCTCGGGGCAGGCCTGCTTCACCCCAGGGCCTGGCACACAGTAGGCACTTAAGCAATGCTGCGCTGGCCGCCTGGACAGATGCTCTGGGTCCCCAGAAATGTTTCACGGCCAAGGTGAGGAAAGAGGGTGGGGGAGGGGGCGCTGCCCCCCACAGAGGCTGGGGTGGGGGCCCCTGGGAGGGGGAGCTCGGGCTTCTCACCTGGATGATGGGGAAGGGCAGGTAGTTCATATTGTTCACGAAGTAGAGGAGGCTGTAGCTGTAGCCCATGAAGGCTCCGGCCAGCAGCAGGAAGAGGTGATGCTCGTTCAGGCAGGCGCGGGCGGCCTTGCTCTCCAGGCTGGAAGGAGGCGGGCAGTGAGACGGGATGGGGGCCCCGGGAAGCAGGGAAGGGGGGCCCGCGAGCGCCCCAGGCGAGGCACAGTGAGCGTCTCCCCGAGCCCGGCCCGGCCCCCGGGCCCCGACGCCCCCATCAGCCCCAGGTGGCTCAGAGCCCGGCCAGCGCACGCGGACGTGGGGCTCCCGCTCCCCCCATCTGTGGCCAAGAGCTTCAGGGCCTCGAAGGCCAACAGCAGGAGCCCAAGACGGCCGAGCCTCCGGGAAGCGGCGATGTGATTCAGCCCGGCACAGGGGGCCCGTCCCCGCCGCAGGCTCCCAGAGCAGCTGCGGCCCCGGGACTTGCCCTGCTCCCAGCAGGGGGCTCTCTCCCCGGCCAGGGGGCACACAAGCCGCTCACGGCCCCAGGGCTGCTGGGACTGCCCCCCCCCCAAGCTGGCAAAGCCCCCAAGAAAGCAGAGGCCCCTCCGGGCCACGAGAGAGTATTGGAAGGGGAAGGTGGGACAGGAAGGGGCAGGAGGGATCAGCAAATCAGAGACCCCGGAGGTCGGCCACTCCATGCCACGGTTTCCCAACACTTTCTACCTCCTCTCAGCCTCAGTTTTCTCATCCACAGGATGGGGACAAACATGTTTCCCTGGCTGCTCTCATGGGGCTAATGAGCCCAGGGGCCCCAGGACACGTCCCCGGCCACAGCTAACAGTGTCTCTGACTCCCAGGATTCTCCTGCTCCCCGGCCCGCGAGGGCGGCTTCCTTGGGGAGCCCCCACGTCGCACCAGCCCGCAGCCCCTCCCGAGGGAAAGCTTCTCGCCCGGACTTTCCACGGCCACGGGCCCAGAGCGGCACTGACCGAGCCGAGAGCCAGAGGGGGCCGGGCCCCGCCCGAGGTCAGCGGCAGAGCAGGATCGCCCCCAGCCCCGGAGCCCCCGGCCCCACGGTTACCTGTCCGCGTCGGTGCAGGGCACGGCCAGGACGTGGTACCGGTCCTTGGTCATCACGGCCGCGCACCAGGCCATCAGCATGCCCACGGCCGAGTGCACCAGGGAGTGCATCACCTGCTGCGGGTGCACGATCTTCCCGATCAGGGCCAGGCGGGAGCAGGGGATGGACGGCACCACTGCGGAGAGAGCGCGGCCCAGGCCGGGGCGGGCTCTGAGACCACGGGGCTGAGCCGAGGGTCAGCGCGGGGGGAGGGGGGAAGGGGGGAGGGGCCCCAGCCCCGGCTTCACGCAGCGCGGACAGAGGCCGAGCGGCTAAAGCGCACGGTGACGGGGACCACGCACCCGCCTGCAGAACGCGGCCCCGAGGGAAGCCTCCGCACAGGGGCCGGCCTGGCGCGGAGGCCGGCGAAGGAAGTCTCACTTCCCTCAGCTGGGGAAACTGGCCCAGCGCCGGACAGGAGGGGAAGGAGACAAGCTCGGGACACAGGCGCCAACACTGAGGAGGGGGCGTGGCAGAGGGGCGTGGACCGCTGAGCCCGAGGGCCGGACCACAGGGCATGTGAGGATGGACAAGGAGCCCGGCCCAGGAGCCTCCAGGCCGGAGACCCCCCCCCCTCCCCCCCCCCCCCCCCCCCCCCCCCCCCCCCCGGCCACGGCGGCCGCCTCACCTGTGTAGAACTCGATGTTGAAGACGCTGATGACGATGACCAGCGCCGAGAGCAGCAGCAGGGAGGAGAGGACGCAGGAGCCGTACAGGTCGTGGAGAGCGTCTGAAACGGGAGAGGGGGCCGTGACCGCCGGGAGCCCCCCGGAGCCGGCCGCAGGACGCGTGCGGACAGAAGGACGGCCTCAAGCTCGGCCGGGGAGTGCGCCCGGCCCCGACGCCCACCAGCTGTGGGACCCTGGACGAGCCCCCGACCCCGCTCGCCTCCGTCTCCCCACTGTAGAGGGAGCACCAGAGCCCGCCCGGGCCGTGAGGCTCAGAGACAAGGAGCGCCCCGTGCTCAGCGTCCGACAGAGTGAGGGCGGCTTCAGGTCGGGATCTCACGGCGCGGCGGAAGGGAAAGAGCCCGAAAGGGCCCAGGGCAAACGAGACTCTCCGTTGGATCCGGGAGGTGACGGGGAGAGGGGGCAGCGGCCGGCAGAGGCTCACCCCGGGCCCTCGAGCACCAGACGCAGTGACCGTCCTCCCGCGTCCTCCTTAAAACCGCAATCATGATGGCAAGGTCTCTCCCCCTGCCCCCCCCCGGGTCTTCTCCAGACCGGGCGCGTGAGCTGGGATCTGACTTAGCTCCCTGCAAACACCCGTGGCCTCCCGCACAGAGATGCCCCTGAGAACCACCCCTGGAACCCAGGTGGCCCGCAGTGAATGGGAGCAAGGCTGCAGACGGAGCTGGAGGGGCGGGGAGGCGGGGAGCTCCAACCCCGTGCACACGGGAGAGAAGGGACGTGGCCGGGGCTGGGAAGAGGACGAGGGCAGGCGCCTCTGCACCTGCCCAGCAGGCGTCGCCCCCCCTCACCCAGCTGCCCCCCTCTCCCCCCCCCGTGCCCAGCAGGCCCAAGGGCAACGCTGGCTTCTGTCCGGTGTCCCCGGGCTGCAGCGTCTGGCACATCACAGGGCAGAGACGGGGCCCAAGGGCCTTGAGCTGCCCTCCCGGACCCCTTGCCGGGACTGCTCCCCCAGCCCAGCCGCACAATCGCCCAGAGGCTCCCACAGACCACGGCCCTGCCCGAGGGAGGGGAGCCCGAGCCTGGCCTCCATCTGTCCCCGCGCTGGCTGCCTGACCCGGGATCCCCCTCTTGTCTGGGGGCTGCCGCTCTCCCCTGGGGCCCCTGCCCCTCACCGGCCACGGCCTGAGGCGGGGGCAGCTCTGAGTCTGTCCTCCCAGAGCGCGCCGACCGCCCCCTTCCGGAAACCAGCGAAGCCCCTGGGAGCCGTTCTTCAGCGACGGGGCCCCGAGGTCTCGGAAGGAGAAAAGGTCACAAAGTCAGCACCGCCGGCACCCCCCCTCCCCCCTCCCCACGGCCAGGCCAGCGGCCACTGACCCGAGATCCACTGGATGGGGTGCAGGACGTCGAGGCTGCTGAAGAAGACGAAGGCCCCGGTGCAGACGGGCAGAAGCAGCACGGACCAGACCACGCTGGTGGCGATCCTCCAGCCGAGCACCTAGGGCAGGACCCAGAGGCCCCGTCAGCCGGGAGTGAGGGCGGCCCCAGCCCCCCGAGTCAGGAACCAGCTGCAGCCCCCCCCCCAGTCAGGAACCAGCTGCAGCCCCCCCCCCAGTCAGGAACCAGCTGCAGCCCCAGCCCCCCCAGTCAGGAACCAGCTGCAGCCCCAGCCCCCCCAGTCAGGAACCAGCTGCAGCCCCAGCCCCCCGAGTCAGGAACCAGCTGCAGCCCCCCCCCCAGTCAGGAACCAGCTGCAGCCCCAGCCCCCCGAGTCAGGAACCAGCTGCAGCCCCCCCCCCAGTCAGGAACCAGCTGCAGCCCCCCCCCCCCCCAGTCAGGAGCGAGCCCCGGCCCCCGGTCGCAGGGAACCGCAGCCCAGAATAGGCCCGCGGCCGGGGGACCGTGACGAGAGGTGCACAGGCCGTGACCGTACGAGAACACCCGGCAAAAATAGAGCGGGAGGGAGCAGGCGGCGGCCAGGCCCTCGCAGGGCAAAACCGCCATTCTCAAATCGGCTCCGTCTGCCCTTCGCCAGCCTGTGCCCCACGCAGGGAGCCCCGGTCCGCCCCAGGGAGCCCGCCCGAGCCCGCTCCGCAGAGGGGGAGGGGCTGCCGGGGGGAGGGGCCCGGGCGAGGCCCTGAAGGGCCTAACCTTCCCTCTCCCCCGCCCCAAGCCCTGGCCTTCAAGGGGCCGGCTCCGAGAGGGCACCAGGGAGCCTCCTCTGGGGGACAGCCTGGCAGCGCCCGGGCCGAGAGCCTGAGCTCCCCCTCGCCCTAAGCTGGGGAGTCTGGGGGGCCCCGGACACGACTGGGGACCAGGGGGATGTGCTGGGGAGCAGAACACGGCCTGAAGCCTCTCCCAGGGGTCACAGGCAGCATCCACACGTGACGGGGGAGACAGGGTGTGGGGCTGAGGGCGAGGTCCGCGCCAAACTGGGGGGCCCCAAACAGCACCTGTCCCCCCCCCAGGACAGGGCCCAGGGGCCCTTGGGACCGCAGGGGCCCAGCAGCAGCCGGAGGCCAAGCACGCGGGTCCTGGTGACCACCTGGGTGGCCGGCGGGCACGGGCGGGCACAGGCGGGCACGGGCAGCCTCTGAGCTGACTGAGCTTAGGCAGGGCCCGGCTTCAGCCTCAGCTTCCCTGGGCTGAGCCGACCTCCCCAGCTCCGCCTGGCGCCCAGCAGGTGCCTCCTAAACGTGTGTTGGAGGGATGGGGAGGGGGGGCTCCTGGGGGTCTGCGGCCCAAAGAGAAGCTGGGAAACCGAGGGCCCGGCAGGAGGGGAGGTGGGGGCCAAGAGCCCGGGCCTGGATCACACCAAGTTCTCACAGGAGAGGGGGGACGAAGGGGGAGGGGCACCCCCTGAGCGGGAGCTCCTGAGCCTCGGTCCCCTCCTGTTCAGTGGGGGACGGGGCAGCGGCCCCCTCCCGGTCTGAGAGCCCCGGGCCGGAGAAGGGGGAGCCGGCAGAGGGCAGGAAGGGGCGCGGGAAAGAATGGGGAAGGAGGACCGTGGGAAGAGGAGGGATGGGAGGGCAGGAGGGAGGGGGCAGAGGCCACTGAGGGAGCACGGGGGGCAGGGAGGACGGAGGCTTCAGGAGGGACGTGGGGAAAGGACAGAGCCCAGAGGAGGGACCCTCGGGCGTCCCCAGAGAGATGTCAGGGCTGGAGGCAGGGCTGGGGGAGGGGGAGAGAGGGACAGACAGACTTTCGGGAATTTTGCCCAAGGCTCGCCCCCGGCCCTGCCACCCTCGGCGGAACTGTCGAGCCCGGGGGACTTTGGGGGGCACACGCGGCCGGTCCTCCCCACCCGCCTCCCGCCCCACGTGCCGTGCCCGCGCCCCAGCGGCTCACCCGCCAGAGCATGTCTCGCTCCAAGCTGGCCAGGGAGCGGGCATTCCCGGGGCCGGGGAGCGAGGACGACGGAGGCGTCGGGGGCGCCGGGGCGCCGGCGGCGGCCGAGGCTGAGGCCGTGGCCATGGAGCCGGCAGGAGTAGCAGCGGCAGCCGCGGCGGGACGCCTACCCGCCCGCCACAGCCGTTCAAAGGAGGCCGGGCCGCACGAGGACCCCGACGTGGACGGAGCTGCCCGCGGCGTCGCCTGACTGGAGCAGCCGTGGGGGCGGAGCCTCCCGGAAGCGGCATGTCGGGAGCTGTAGTCTGCGCCGCCGCGCAATGCATGACGGGACTTGGAGTCCCTAGCCGGCAGAGAAGCGAGATGGAAAGATGGGGAGAGAGAAGGTAATCGGAGCACTATCCGCTCGCATAAGCGCTCAACGCATCCAGGACTTGGAGCTTTCTCGAAGGGACGCGAAGCATTAGCTGCCATGCTGAAAAAAGCGAGGAGGGGAACGGGAGAGGAGTCGCCACACCTCCATCCAGCTCGCCCGCGCAATGCATCCCGGAACTTGGAGTTTCCCTGAGGGATCGCGCCGCACGCCGGGATTTGGAGTTCTTCGCCAGACTAAGATCCGATGGAGGAGTGGCTGGAGAAAGGGAAGTCCGAGACCGAGGCCGACCTATGCTTGCAATGCACGCTGGGGCTTGCAGTTTCTCTCAAGTGGGACTGCAAGGGCCCGGGCTTCCAAGCCCCTGCAAAGCCCCTGTCAGTCACTGACAGGAGTGTGATCAGAAGTAATCATTCAATGGGCACTTACTGAGTGCCTGCTGTGTGTGACGCTCTGGGAATGCAAAGCCCCCACGGCCTTTGTCCCGGGCCGCTTACTTTCTGCTGGAGAGGAAACAAAGGCAGGCTGTGGTGGCGGCGCCGGAGCCGCCTCGGAAGGAGCCTCCTGGATCGTGCCCTAAGGACACAGGCACCTCCGGGCCAGAGGGGGCCAAGAGCCCGTGGAGCCACAGGGACTGAGGCTAAAAGCCCGGATGTGGTCAGCAAGACCCGCGTTCAGATCCCGCCAGGGCCGGCGGCTAGCCTGGGAACCCCGAGACATGACTCGGTTTCCCCAGCACTTGGCAGGGCTGCTGTGGCGACTGACTGAGATAACACGGACGCCTTAAAGCCTGGAGCGTGGATGGCCCAGAAGCAGAGTCCCGAGGACCGTGTGTGAGGAGCATCGTGGGGGCTCCCCTCGACCTCAGACCCCGGGAATGGGGAAGCTCCTAGGCCAAGGTGCGGTCCTCCTTCCCACCCTTCCCGTGGATGCCCTCTGGTTCCGTCAGTGCCTCCTCCTCCAGGAAGCCCGTCCGGAAGTGCCCAGTGACCCCTGACCTCCCAAGGGCTCTCCTTAGTGCCTCTCTACACCCACCAGCAGGCAGGAGTTGGCTCCTAGTCCAGGACAAGCCCTGCCCCAGCCCTGGGCATACAAAAGCAAAGACAAGTGACCCGGCGGGGGGAGGGGGGAAGAAGGAGGGATTCTGCCCGATTCTGGGCCGGTCCTCTGGGGCGCTCCCCTGTACCCAGGCTCCCCCGCGCCAGGCTTCTTTGGCCCTTTCATTGTGAGGATGACAGAAGGGAAGGGAAGGGACCCGACCGGGGCACACTGAGGGGCCAGCAGGCCCCGGCTCCCTGACCTCCAAGGCCAGCACTGGGCCCTCCAATGGCGGACTCTTAACTGCGTCCCAGCCACCTGAAGGGGAAGCTGCCCCCGTGACCAGGGATGAGCCCAGAAGGGCCGAGGGATCCGGGCCGGGGCAGAGAGAGAAGAGCCCGAGAGGCGCCCAGCCCCGCCAGCCTGCAGGACGTCCGGCCCTCGGGCCTCGGCCACGCTGACCGCCGGCTCCCGTCCTGTGCTGGGCTTTCCTGAAACACGAGCGCAGGGAGCGGGGCCTCGTGTGAGGTATTTATTGCACCGCCGTGTGAGTCACCCACGACCCCAAGCCCAGCCCCACCGGAGCCGGACGGTGAGACCCTCAGGGAGCCCGGCTGGAGACGCAGGCGTAAGAGCCGCCCACCTGCGGGAAGCATGATCCATCCTCAGGGGCTGGGGAGCAGCTCCAACAAGCAGTCAGGGTCCCCGGCCGAGGCAGCGGCCAGCCTGGAAGGCCGAGGGTGGGGAGGGGGAAGCCGAGGCCGCCTGTCCCGGGCAGGAGCAGAGGCCGGGGCTGCACAGTATTTATCTCAGAGCTGGCCGGTCTCCGGTCTCCGGTCTCCGGTCTCCGGCAGGGTCTCATCCAGAGCTGGGGCTGGAGGATCTGCCCCGTCTCGTCTTCCATTATTCCTTAATCCAGGAAGCAAGACCAGACCTGAAAATACAAAAGGCAGATCTGGGCCGAGCGCTGGCCGGAACCCCGCCCCACCCCCGCATCCTCTCTGGGGTCCTAGGACCCAGTTTCCCTCCAGTTCCCAGACCGACCTCTCGCTCCCATCTGCTGGGCGTCGCGCGAGCCGGTGGCCTGGGACGAGTCAAGCACGCGTCTCCCCAGATCACCTCGGCTTCTCCCCTGACGTGACCTGGGGCTCCGTGGCCCACCCTGCCGGACCCCAGCGCAAACACCCTCTTGGCTGCCATTTTCCTCTTCCCCAGCAAGAGAAGGAGCGCCCCCTGCTGGGCTCTTTGCCATTCTGGATTTGTGGTTCCTATCCCTGTTCCTTCCAAATAAATCCCACCCCACCGCCCTCTCCTGCTGAGCAGCCGCCCGATAACAGGGAAAAAACCAACCCTGTATCAACAGCCTCTGTGAAAGAGAGAGGCGAGTTTTCTTTCCTGGGACAAGTTTGATCTTGACAATTTAATGGCGTCTAATGATGATTTCCATTTAAATTGTTATTCTTTCCCTGGTTCGGTTCTGCCTTGTTCCGAATGTGTTTGGGGAACGCTTTCCCTGCTCCTGGAACACTCCAGAGCCGTCTTATCTCAGGGCCCAGCCGTATTCCCAGTGTGGCCCCACAAGAGCTGGTCCCACGCCCCAAGGTGGGCGCCGGCTTTACTCCCAGGTCGTGCTGTCTGGGCCATGCAGGCGTTTCGGTCTCTCTCCTCCAGGGACCTCTCCTTGCACGTTAGGAAGGAAGATTTTTATTGCTCTCTTTCGTTTTCATCTGATTCAAATTCTTTCTGAGCCTCCCCCCAATCCCACCCTGAGAGACGTCCTTTACGACAAAGAATTTCTTTTAAAAAAATCAAAATAAAGTGTCTTTACTGGGCCTGGATCCCAAAGAGATCCTAAAGGAGGGATAGGACCCAGCCGCACTCTTTATAGTGGTCAAAAACTGAAACTGAGTGGCTGCCCATCAGTGGGAGAAGGGCTGAGTAAGTGATGGGATATGAATGTTATGGAATATTACTGTTCTATAAAAAATGATCCCCAGAATGATCTCAGAGAGGCCTGGAGAGACTTATAGGAACTGATGCTGAGGGAAATGAGCAGAACCAGGAGATCATTGTACACGGCAACAAGAAAATTATACGATGATCAATTCTGATGGACATGGCTCTCTTCAACAATAAGATGATTCAGGCCAGTTCCAATGATCTTGTGATGGAGAGAAACATCTGCACCCAGAGAGGACTGTGGGAACTGAGGGTGGTTGACAACCCAGTATTTTCGCCTTTTTTGTGTTCTGCTTTTTCTTTTTTTTCTTTTTGATTTTTCTTGAGCAGCACGATAATTATGGAAATATGTATAGAAGAACTGCACCTGTTTAAGTTGTATTGGATGACCAACCATTTAGGGGTGAGGGTGGAGAGGAGAGAAATTTGGAACACAAAGTTTTGCAAAGGTAAGTGCATCTATTTTGAAAATAACAAGCTATTTTTTAAAAAGTCAAAATAAAAAAAGGAAAAAGCGAAAAACAATTCACAAAAACCAGTGAAGACCGGTTAAATTATGTGCAGCATTCCCCAGCTGGGGCCTCTGACCTCCACAGGAGTCAGGGGCGGTTCATTCCTTTTTATACATTTTCCAATCATCCATTTTATTATTTTGGGGGCTGTTGGTTCCATTGACATTGTGACAGTCGCTGTTTATATAATATATTGTTCTGGCTCTATTGACTTCACTTGGCCTCAGCTGGGCAGCTAGACGGCACAATGCAGGAAGACCCGAGTTCCCATCATCCCTCAGACACTTCCTAGCTGTGAGGCCCTAAGTAGGTCACTCCCTCTACTCTCAGCCTGTTTTCTCATCTCCAAAATGGGGGTAATACCACTTGCTTCCCAGGGTTGTCTTGAGGAAGAACTCCACAAAGGTTCCAGCTGCCTAGAGAAGCCGCTGGGCTCTGTTCCCGGTGTCTGTTCCCATCGGCTTTCCCAGAATCCTCTGCATCCATCTTCCACATCTTTTTTATGGCACAATAACATTCTGCCACATTGCGTCCCACCATTCCCCTTCAACAACAGGGCTGAGGGGGAGCCCAGTGGCACAAGTCACAGCTTGGGGAGCAAAGGGATTGGCCAGCAGGTCTGAGAAATGATGGGGGGGGGGGGTAGGAGGCTTCAGAGAGACCCGAGGAGACTCATCCACATGGAGGCGAGGGAGCGGGACCCGGGGCAGCACAAGCCGCCACAAAAGCCCCGCCAAGGCCACAGCTAGGAAAGGACGTGGGAACCGGGGCACGGGGGAGCCAGCCCCGGCCAGAAAAAGGAGAATCAGCTAATCCCAAGCAGACAGGGCAAAATGCACAGCAGACCCTGCTCCAAGAAGTGGGAGAAGACACCCCCGGCGGGTGAGTGCTTGCAGACATTTTTAACGTATCTCTCAGTTATGCCCTTTTCCTTTTTTTCTCCCTGATTTTTTTGTCTTTTAAAAAAATGTTATTTAGGGCAGCTAGGGGGCGCAGTAGATGGGGCAGCGGCCCTGAGGTCAGGAGGACCTGAGTTCAAATCTGCTCTTAGACACTTAACACTTCCTGGCTGGGTGACCCTGGGCAAGTCGCTTAACCTCAATTGCCTTAGCAAAAAAAAAAAAAAAAGATATTTGTACATGAGAACCCATCGAGAAAGAAAAAGGGAGGAAATTACAATGATGTTAAAAAAATTTTTCTTTAAACTGATCGGCCACCCAGCTAAGCTGAGTATTTTTTTCCACGGAAGAAGACGGACATTTAGTGAAACAGAGGAATTCCATCTGTTTCTAAGGAAAAAACCAGACTTAAACAAAAAATTGGATTTCCAACAACAGGAATCCAGAGAAGCAGAAAAAGGAGAAACTAGACAACATAGTAAAGTAAGAGAATACAGTTCAACCCAACTCCTCCTCCAACTACTTCAACAAAGATGAGAAATTGAAGGATACACTGCAAGACTCAAGTGTTTCATTCAAGTCCTCTATCTTCAGAGTCCATGTTCTTTTCACTTGCCATTGTGCTTCCCATGGTCAGGCACACTGTAACGTGCCCTTGACTCCTGTGCCTCCAAATCCTGTATTTGGAGTGACCAAATGTCTCCTCCCCAACCCACTCACAAAAAAAAAAAAAAAAAAAAAAAAAAAAAAAAAAAAAGAGAGAGAGCACAGGACCTGGAGTCAAGAAGAACTGAATTCAAATGTAGCCTCACATCCTGCCTAGCCCTGGACAAGTCATTTTACCTTTGCCAAAGTGGATCCACTGGATCCACTAGGGGAGATCTCTGCCAAGAAAAGGCCAAATGGGGACAACAAGGGCTGGACAAGGCTGTCACAACTGAGCAACAACCAGAGAGAAGTTTTCCTGATGCCAGGACCGGCCTTCTAGCCACTGTGCCACCCAAAATGCCCTTATTAATATGCCTATTAGCAACCTTTGTGTTATATATGTTTATTTTAATATGTGCCTATTAACACTTTTATGTTATATATTATGTGTTCATTTTAATATGTGCCTATTAACAATAAAAAATAAAATAAAATAAAATAAAATAAACTGATCGCCCACCCCAAGGCCCGGCCAGCTCCCAGGGGCTCAGGACGAGAGAGGCTCCTGCCGGGGAGCGGCCAAATGTCACAAGAGCTTTTGTTGTTCTTGTCCAGCCAGGGTTCGAGGAAGTAAGAGGGAGAGGACTTTCCATTAACTGGAAACAACAACGACAACAATGTGGTTTCTTAAATGTGGGTGGGGGTAAGGGAGAGAACCTAGAACTCCACAATTTTAAAAACAAATGTAAAAAAACCTGTTTTGAATGTAACGGGAAAATATTAAATAAAAGGGGGAAAAGAAACGCAGGTTGATGTGAGTTTTTTCAGTGTCTGGGTTTTATTGGTGCTGTTGTCGTCCGCTTTTGAGGTTCAGAATCCAGGATTCTCCCGGGCCACTCCCTGCACCAGCCTGGGCCCGAGCCCCTTGATGTCTAAGAGGAGGGGCTGGAGCGCACGGCCTTTCAGTCCCGGCCGGTTCGGGCCGACGGCTTCCAGGGAGAAGCCCGGAACCCGGGGCCCCGGCGGCCCTCCGATGTCCGTGGCGAGGGTGATCTTGGTGAGCAGAGGGGTCAGGAACGCTTATTTCTCCCCAGCAGCCCGGGGAGCGTGACAGCTCCTGCTCCTGCCCAAGGAGACGGCTGCCTCCGCCAGGGCACCAGGGGAGGCGTCCGGCACTCTGATCGGGGGAGCAGACGCCCAAACGGAGATCCCGCCCCACAGCGGACGGGCCTGGCGGGGCAGCCGTGCCCAGGACCGCGCCGAGATCGCGAAGTCGGAGGCAAAAAGGGAAGCCGGCCCCAGTGAAGCTGCCCTGGCGGGCTAACAGACGGGACCCGAAAGGCGCCAACGCCAAGCGATTTCTGGTTTGAGAATACAAACAAAAGTCGCCAGCTCTAGTCTCCTTACTCCACCCCTCCCCCTCATCTGCCCAATTTATTCCCATCTGAAAAGATGAGACATTATCCATCTCCTCTGAGAGCTCAGGGGACCCTGGGTTCCCTGTGGCCCACAAGCCGTCAGTGGACCCCGGGTCCCTTGTGGCCCACAAGCCGTCAGCGGACCCCGGGTCCCTTGTGGCCCACAAGCCGTCAGCGGACCCCAGGTCCCTTGTGGCCCACAAGCCGTCAGTGATCCTGGGTTCCCTGTGGCCCACAAGCCGTGCGTTACTCTGGCACCCAAAGAGCAGTGGCGACACTTACGGGCCTCAGGTGCGCCCTCAGTGCCCGGCACTGACCACGCTGGCTGTATGCTGGTGAGTAGGAGCAGGGGTGATGGTGGGAGGATGATCCAGCTCGGGAGCATCAAAGAAGTAGGCCTGCAGAAAGGGAGACCCGCCGGGGGGCGTGAGGGAGGAAGCTCTGCAAAGGTCACGGAGCACCGCCCCCTCCCATCGCCACCCACTGGGACGCCCGGCCGGTTCTGCTGTCCATGCCTCTGGGCTAGAGGTGGAGAGCTGGGGAAGGTCAGGTCCGGCCCGGAAAGTCCGACCACGCTGAAAAAGCCGTCCACCAAGGGCCACATCAGGTCCCTTCTCTAGGTCACGTGACTTCTCAGACTTCCAGTACCTGGGTCCAGCCTCTGTAGCCCTCCTGTCCCATTTGTTTATTAGAACCATGGTTCTGGAGCGCCCCAGAAGCCCCCTGCCCAGACCACCCCACCCCCACCCAGCACTTTCTCCTCAGGAGGACCCCCCTGGGCCCTCAGGCTCCAGCCTGGCCACGGAGGTCACAGAGCAGTGCCAGGCTCCGCATGCCCACGGCCAAGCCCACCATCCTCCGCTCTGGCCCAGCCCCCCCGCCCCCACCAGAGAGCACTGCAAGAACTCTTAGTGCAGCCGGGCCCCTTCAAGGGGAGGGTCCTGCAGAGCGGAGGGAGGGGCTGCCCACAGACATGCCTTCGATCCCCTAAGTCCCAGCTCCCTGGCAGCGCCCGGTGCCAAACCTCTCCCCGGGAGTGTTCCGGAGAGACGCCAGAGCTGGGGGGCCAAGGGGTGACCTCTGAGCCCGGGATCCTCCTCAGCCAGCAGGGGGGGACAAAGGGCTGCTGGGGGCCCCAGGTCAGACCTCGGCCCTGCTGCCCAGCCCCCCAGGGGTTG